>NW_024003726.1:997994-1020248 GCF_014805625.2 Glossina fuscipes
GGAGAATAAACTGTAGAGTTCTTGCTGAGAAAACGATTGCGAAGGTGGAATATAGAGCGAAAGCACTGTAAATTTTATATTTAACATTATTTGTATCGCTACGGCTTGTATATTTGAGCTTAAATTTATGCGTTTGTGAGGTATACTTGATTTTATAAAAATACCTACTCCTTGTTTGGAATATGAGTTTTGATCAGCATTCGTGAAGTATCCAGTATATGATTTGGTGGAATAGGATTAAAAGAGCTTCTTCAATGGGTTTCTTGAAGCGATAAAAAGGTTGGATTAAAATCACTTATGAGTGTACGGAGTTAATCAAATTTATTAATAAGTCCCTTAATGTTCCATTGTAGAATTTTAAAAACTTTATTTAATTGTAATGACATGTAAGCAGAGTGGAGGGAGGGTTAAGTTGACTTGTCAGCGTCTCCGTCGAGAAGGTCGCTATAGGAATTTTTCGCGAATGATTTATTCTTACCAGCAGAATAATCTGTATTTAGGTGATTTAGTACATTTGAAGCGCAACGGGTTGGCGCACGTGAATAATTTGAAATTGAAGGTTGATTAATGAATGAAAGAATGGATTCATTAACACTTGTGATTTGTTGAGTAAAGTTGAGAGCTGGAGATTCTGGAGAATTTGGTATATTAGATTTCAGCAAATGTGTTGTTGTTTTAATTTTTTCAATATTTGCAGTTGCTTTGGTTTTCGAAGGTTGATTAATGGATGAAAGAATGGATTCATTACCACTTGTGATATGTTGAGTAAAGTTGAGAGCTGGAGATTCTGGAGAATTTGGTATATTAGATTTTAGCATATATGTTGTTGTTTTGATTTTTTCAATATTTGCAGTTGCTTTGGTTTTTTCAATATTATCTTTGGCAAGTGGTAACTGGTTTCGCAATATAATTTTTGGTTAATGGTGGAACAGGTTTTTCATTGGAAGCAGTTGCAGTTAAAGTCTTACTAGGCTCGATTTGCGAGGCAACAGCAGCATAGGTATTACTTTTGCCAATTCCATGGGCTACAGATGGATTTCTTTCCCGGTATGTGCGTCGCGCTTCGCCCATGCTACAGTAATTTTCTGTTTTGATTTTTAATATTTCACGCATCTGTACAAAACGTGGGCATTGTTTGTCTAACGCTGAGTGTTGATCATTGCAATTTATGCAGAAACTACGGGTACAGCTTTCAGTATGTGGAGGATGACCACAGTTAGCACAAGATGCAGCATTAGTGCATCTTTTTGCCGTATGACCCAGGCGTTGCCAATTTTTACACCTTATAGGATTTGGGATGTATAGTTCTACTTTACATTTATACCACGCCACATCAACTGTTCGCGGTAATCGATATCATTCAGTTTGGTTAATTTATATACTTCAGTCACTCCTTGAATGTCCATTTCGCGAACAATTTCATCTTCCGGCACATGCTTTAAGCAAGGGGCATAAATTACGCCTCGAACCGAGTTAAGCTTCTCATGTAGTTTAGCTGAAATAGCACATAGATTAGCTAAAGATTTGGCCTTTATGAGTTTTTCGGTTGCGCGCGGGTTCCCAGCGAGGACCAGTAAATTCCCATCGCGATGGAGTCGATGTATGTTGTAATTCTATCTAGAGCTTTTTTTATAGCAAAAGGGCTAATTTGGGAAATTGTTATTCGAGCATCGGTTGAAGAAATAACGATATATTTTTTATCAATAGGGATTATATCGCTGATCGGCAACACTGGAAAATCTGAATTTTTACTTTTTTTTCTTTGGGGGGATGTACCACTTAATAGATAAAATCTATTCGAGTTTTTGTCTGGCGGCCCCGGGGCCATTATGTCTTATTGTTGTCTATTGCTTATTATTTGTGAAATAACCACTCACTTGAAGAGGTTTGGGAACTGTGGAAGAAGGTTGGGAACTACTAAAAAAAATTGTCAAATGTTTTCAATTTTTTTTATTTTGTTTTTTTGTTTTCTATTTTTTATTATATATAGACGAAACAAAAGCACATACGCGATATCCGCGTTAACCGGTTTTAGCAATAACACTGAAAAGACAGAAGTTAAATACACAAAAACACCGAAAACACCGAAACAATTGAAAAAACGCAGACGAAAAGAAAACACGCACTACACTGAACACAAGTCGACTCGTCACGAGAAGTTTTCAATTATGTTTTTTTTTTTATATTTCGACTAAATATATTTTTTTAAGAATTTTTATTTTAGAGTTATATCTTGAGTTGCGACTTGAAAAATTATCTCCGGAATTGACGATGCTGTGCGTTTGGCTGTTCTTACGCGACTCTCTATTAGCAGACAAATCAATCAAAGCAAAGGAAACCTAACTTGCTCGCGTGATTTTCTTCTTTCTTTCTTTTGCGCTGCTACCTAGCGGCTAGCCGCTACTTTGCAAAAAACAAAAAAAGGAACAAACCGCAAAATCACGCGATTTTGCATAACGGGATGCCGTTACTGCTACATTTTCGGCAAAAATAGACCGACTGACACCCTACCCTAAATTTAAACGTGGACGCTACACATTTTGATGAAAGTGGAAAGTTTGACAGCTTTCGATTTGAAAAATGGCAGGCAATTTGTAACTACACTGCATTTGGTGAAGGTCTACATGATGTCAAAGTTAAGTGTACGAAAAAATACAAAGCCCAGTAAAAATAACAAAATCAAAAAAGGAAAGCAATTGCCGCTTTTGGTGGCCATGATGTTAACGATAGCCACGATGAAATTTTCATTGACGGCATCCATAAACGCAACAAATTAAAATCAGTTGATCGATTCAACAAAACAGTTTTGAAATACTCAAACATTCTAAAGCGAGATGTGATAATGGTGCGCACCGCAAAGTTTTGATGATGGTTGTGGTTTTCATTCTTCCTAAAGCGAATAGTTAGAGTTAATGACAGACCTCAACACTCCCCAGATTAAGGTTATTGTGCCATATACAATAAATATATCTGGTTTCTCCAGTATAGTTTATGTAGGAATTGTGTAACTCTCTGGACGGCGCCGGTTACGCAAATTAACCCGTGTGTCATCGGGCACCGTGAAACCTTCATGATAGTGTACCCATGTTAAATCTTTAGAAAAATCTGTCACTTTAAATGATGTAAATGTGGGTAACACATTAGGCCCTGCTAGTAGCTATCGTGTATATACGCATTTGCTACTTTCTAGTCTTAATTGTAGGTTCAATGAGGAATAGGATAAATAGATCAAGTATATAAATTTCGCGCTACTACTTGTAACTGAATGTGGCCCTTTACTTTACGACTTATCAAGATGGCAGAACGTCGTTCTGGCCTATGTAACCAAAGAGGAGAGAGAGAAAGGTTTATTCAAATGGTGTGTGTGAAGCTGTCAGGTGTTAAATTGGACCGGTCTTCACGGTCAAGTTGGGGCTAATGACTTCGATTATTACTTAAAGCGCAGCTACGTGTGTAATTAAATTGGTAGCTAACTCTGAGCCTGAGGAGCTGAATCTCACACGTTGATGGAGGCTGATTTACATATAGTGAAGTGATTACGATTGTACCACACAAAGTTTTCGACAATAAACGTTTAGGCAAACCAATTGACCTAAAACGGTTAAGTATTTCAAGGAACTCCTTCTCGAAAAATGTTACACAGACTTAGGGAACTGTCCAGTGCAGCAAATGCAGCGCAGCTTAGAACACGTTTCAGGCGATGCAATATAAGCGTACGCTTGTTAAGATAAGTTTTTAGTGACAACTCTTGGGGTCAAGTCTAGTGGGTTCTTACAAGCAAAAAGCTATTGGTAGTTTGCAATGTTCGTGTAGATAACACGCCACTAGATACGTAGAGGGAGAGGGAATGTCTGCAAGTCTTGAAAAGTTTATTTTTCCTTGGACGCGGTGGGGTTGATCCACTGATATTGGGATCGGGTTGCCTCCTGCTCGCTTGTGCTTAAAACTAGGCCTAAAGCATCGGTGGGTATAGACGAAATAACGGGAGAGATATCTAAGTTACTGTGAAACGTTATTCCAGCATGTTTGTGCACAACCCAGGCTCGACGCTCATCGTAAGGTCTATTTACATGTAAAGTGGCCAGAATTGTACTTCTCCTGCAGTCGCTCGGTAAATTATGGAGTGACTGTCCATTTCACCATGACATCAGCCTTTCCCGTTTCTTGCACACAAAAACAGAGAAGGTGATGTTTGAGAGACTTCTGGCGAATCTTGTATTGAGTGTGGCTGATAGGCAGTTCCTACGGGGATTTGCTACAGACGTCGATATAGGCGTCAAGCATATTCGTTGACATTAAGGCTGCGTTTGACCACTCTCGATGAAATACTGGCCTGATTGGCAAAAACTAACTGCTTGGAAACTAAACTCTACGCAAGTTACTTCTTTCAGAAAGGCGCATGTGTTATCAGACGAACAACGTTGTTGCTAGGTATGTAATAAAAGTTCGCCCACAGAGATGCATCTTTGGACTGTTTATTTGGCCCTAACAAAGGGTAAACCTCAAAGATTAATCAAGCAGCGCCGTACGCGTTTACTGAATAGGGTAATAATCTAGATGTGAGTGTGCCATTAGAGAAAACAGTGGCGGTATTACTTAAGGTAGCATTAAACTTCAAAATGTGGTAGGACAGGTTTGTCGTACTTTAAGCTGTGCTGCGGTGTGGCAAGGCGGGTTGTTCGGGTTTTACACAGTTTGATGACTGTTGTTGGGTGAACGAAAATTTTGAGATGTCAGACAAAATTTGATTGGCGTATCTTCTTATTTGAAAAACAATTTCAGCGGACTTTCGAGAGGCTTCGATGACTGCTGTCCCTCTGGACTTAGCTTTTAATGCAACGTTATGGCAATATCGTTGGTAAAATATTAGGAACAGAAAAGTTACATATAAACTTATCTGCGATGTTTCGTTTGTAAAAAATCACCCGGTTATTGATTTCAGACTATATATATAGGGTTTTTGCGTATAAAATCTTTTAAAACACCTGAAAACATCATCTGTTTCGTACACAATACTACAGCACACTTACCCTTTAACGTCACTCCATACGAGCTATTATTTGGAAAATTACCCTATCTGTCAAAAAACTACAATATACGCAACTATGCCAATTAAGTAAACGCGAAAATCATTCCATAGACACAACTAAAAAACTAATAGAAATGAAGAAAAATAGGAGAAGCCTCGAAATTAATGCCAAAGAGATCAAACCTTTAAATTTAAAAATCGAAGATTTTGTAGTACTAAACGACGAAAATAGAAAAAAAACCAAAAGACATATGTTGAACCCTACGGAATTATTGCAGGAAACTGAACTCTATCTTTAGAGTTGGCGAATTCTCTTAGTCTTTTATTATTTCTAACGTGAAGATGATAGATCGAAATGTTTAGGTCTGTTTTCATATGGCGGCAGATATTTCGAGGTATTTCCACCTAGGCCACAAAGAGCAAATATTAAAATTGCTTTTGTTTTTTCAATATTCTTACACAAGTCCGACTAGCGACTGTTCTAACTAGCGTTTTTGAACAGATGGATTGCTAAATTCTTAAACCAAACGTTTTATAATACTCAACAGTGGCTACGCCTTATTAACGCAGGCACTAATATAAGGGTGATATCGCAGCGTGGGATCGAAAAAAATGCCGAGGTCGCTAAACAACTGTTACGTAGCTCGTAGCTCTCAACAAATGAATCTTCGATACATTTCATTTCATTTATTCACTTTTTAAATTAGTATATAGTCCTAAATACATTACCTGTGTTAAAAGAATCTATAACATAAGTACACAAGTCAGCTAGATGGTTACTAATCATCTAGATCCATAAACTTGATCATCTTAGTCCATAAACTTTGTAATCATCAATTCCTACCAGCAACAAAATATACATTTTGAGTTAAGCAGTGCGGTCAATATTTTTCCAGTCGTTCAATCAAAAGACTTAATTTGAATGATTTTGTAGAAGCAGATAATTTTAGATAATCGGAAAGGAGAAACCATGAACGAAAGAGGAGACATGGTTTTCAGGTTTGACGCTATAACAAAAACGTGTTACACGACGAATTCTTTGAAGTTTTTCTAAATTATATTTACCGAGAATGAACTTCCATGCAATAGTTAATATGCGTCATGAGGAGCGAATGCCCAATGATATCTTGAACCTTTAGGGCAAATATAGGTTTAGATTGTAGATTGATTTAGTTTTCAGAGAGTAAGACAGACTTTAGTAGAGACATGGTCAATGAGGGGTCAAACTTAAGTTTGCAATAAAGGGTTACCCCAAGATGTGTCCTTGAATTTACAGGATGAACGGAATACACAGATATTTTTATATTGAGGTTGAATTACCCAAAACGGGGAGCACTGAATAATAAGCCTTTAGTCTTATTGGAGTTAATGCAAAGCGTATTATCGATAATGGAGGAGTTAAGAATTCTTAAAGATTCGTTAATATTGTTTTCGAATGAATGAAAATTATTTGCATTATCACATGAGCATGTCATCTGCGTACGCAGAAAAGATCAATTACGAAGGGATTAAACAATAGGGTAAACAATAGAGAAAATGGTATCTTGTGATACACCAGACAGAGTCTCAGTTGGGGAAGCGTTACAGTCATTCATAGAAACAAACTGCTTACGATCCAAAATATACGATCACATAACCTTATAAGCACTACAAGAAAAGTTCAATATATCATACAATTTTTAAGAAGCTTAATGAATGGGACTCGGTCTAATGTTTTTGTTAGATCGAGAGCAGCGAGAACGCAGCACCCATCAGCGAGCGATTTATTCAATGAAATAGAAGAATTTTTTTTGGAATGAAGTTTAATCTATAATGTATTTTCCATTTTGTTCGATGACCTTTTGCCATCTCTCTGAGAACATGAAAGTTTCACGCTCGTAGAGAATCCGATCCTTTTCGGCCAAAAACTGAGTGAAGTGTGTAATGGACACCGGCACTGTAGCATAAAAAAATAAAATAAAAAAAAAGAAAAGTAGTTTTTTTCAAGAAAAAAAAAGAAAATTTAAGTTTTGCTGGGTAGAGAAAAAGAAAATCTTTGGGACAGTTGAAGTTTGAAGAGTGAGTTATACACATATTTCTGCTAAAATATTTAATTCGAAAAGTCGTGAATAAATACGAACAAAGGAAACTTCTGAAAACGTATTAAAAATCCTTTACATAAAAGAATTATTGACTGCAGCAATCGAAGTGACGAAGTTTTATTAACGAACATCGATGTCAAATTTTCACTAAGAAAAACTAATTGTTTTAAATGGTTTTGCCTATAAAAAACTAAAAATAGCAAAACGAGATATTATTTATTTAAAAAAAAGAAAAAAAAACAAAAAAAACGGAAAAATCGCATTCAATCACGGGTTCTGCTGTTCAGATATCCTTCGCTTTGTTATGAAACGGCCTTACAACGTGTCTTAATGGATCAACATACGAAACTTAATTTTTTTTTTTTTTTGTATTTCTTTTTATTATTAATCAAAAATTTAAAATTCATCATTTGTAAAAAACTTACAACTGCGGTGATGCGCATCAACGTGAGTTTGAAAACATGCGTTAGTTTCATAATATAAATATAAAAAATTACAGCTTGTAAAGTACCCATATTATATATGTTATATTTATAATTTTTGGCGCCCAAAGTGGGGCCACAAATTAATTACATCCGTAATATCTCATAACATTTCATGTACATAGTAGGTTTTGAAATATTCTGGCTAAAAATTTGTTCTATTTCATTGTGTTAAATTACTTGTAACCATTACTGAAATATAAATAAGAAGTTTGTAATACCATATTTTACATTAATGGAAATTTTGAGAAGCAAATTCAAGAATGGAAATTACTCTTACAAGAGTTGCTATTAGAAACCACCTGAATTAACTTATCTTGTTATTTTTTTTTGTTGTTGTTTTGCTCAGTTGAGAAATTCAGATTAACATATTTATTCTGCACGGGGAGAGCTTTGACTCCTCAAACCATTCTTCAGCTGGTAGACTGCTTAGATCAACCAATTCCGAAACTTACGTTATTGGCAATCCTTCGAAGGAACCTTTTACCGGAAATGCAGCAGGAGATATTATATCTTCAAGTCTATTCGGTTGCACATATTCGGGAAATTTGTAGAAAACGCGAATTATTTATGCAAAATTTGACCTAAAAGAATTTAAACAAACCCAGTAAAGGAGATAGTGCTCAAGATGTTGACAAGTATACTAGAAAACTGGATGAACTTGGACTAGTCTGCTGGAATTGTTAAAAGACTGGTCATCGTTATCATGATTGTTTTGCTGAACGAAATATCTTCTATTATGGTTGCGGTACACCAAATGTATATAAACCCAAATGTCAAAAATGCAACTTATCAAAAAACGTGATACCTCGTGATTTCATTGAAAGCTCTACCACGAAGGGAGTTGCCCAGGGATCGAAATAAATGGTAATCCGATGGCACGAGATCAAGGCTGTGTGGTGGGTGTAAAATCCATTCCCAGCCAATAGCCATCAATTTTTGCCGAGTCGCCAAAGGCATGTGCGGCTAAGCATTGTCCTGGTGGAAAATGGCACCTTTACGAATGACAAATTCTGGTCGCTTTTCCTTGCCCGCTGCATTCAATTTGTCCAGTTGCCGGCAGTAGACCTCCAAATTAATGGTTTGGTTCCTTGGAAGCAGCTCAAAATACACCGCACCTTTCCAATCCCACCAAATTGACAGCAAAATCCTCTTTTGTTGTATATTTACCTTTGAAGTGGTTTGCGAAAACTCATTAGGCGTACGCCGCGATCGTTTTCGATTGACTTTGTTGTACACAATCCACTTTTCGTCTACAGTGATGACACGTTTTAAAAACGGAGCAAATTTATTGCGCTTAAGCAATATTCGCAAGTGCTGCTGTGGTTTGGCAGATGAATTTCTTTCAAATCACGCGGAATCCAAATATTCCCAACGAGACGGACATGTTTTAAATGCTTCTCAATGGCTGTATGTGAAACACTTAACTTCTCTGCAATCTTCCGTTTAGTTATGTTATGTCATCCGCTTCGATGATGGTTTTGAAATCAACCCCATTAAGCTCAACCGGCCGACCTGAACGTTGGTCATCTCTAAGAGAAAGATCTCCAAAATAAATTTTTTCAAACCAATTTCGGCATTGACTTTCTTTAAGAGCTTCATTACCATACACACCACGTAACTTTTTGGCGTCTTGCAGTGCGTTCTTTCCTTTATGGGAATAATAAAGCAAAATATGGCACAAATGTTCGTTTTCGCACTTCATGTTAGTATTGAGGTAGAAAAAAGAACTTTAAGAAAATAGCTACGCAATGAACTTGTAAAGCTAGGTAAGGATGACAACTAACATAAATAGGAAGAAGAAGATCATAAAATTTATAGGTATCTTAAAAATGGTAATGAAATACATCTATAACTGAAAGCGGTAAATGACTTAGTTGCTAACCCAATATTTACCGTTGTTTGTGTTATTCATTAGTTATGACAGTTAACACCCCTTGGTCCAATAACGGGTTAAACTTAATCTCATTACAATATAATATAAGTAATATAAGCATATTTTATAAAAAATAATCTAAGCATATAAGTTTACATAAGTTTATTTTGATAAGTTCAGTCTTTAACTAACTATAAAATATAACAAACTTTACAAGGCATTTTCATTTGAAAAGGTGAATTGGGCTCCATTGACAGTTGAACCGTCACATTTTTTTAAAGCGCATTGGTTCGCTTAACATGCGCCCGAACAGGGACCGGCCAAGCTTGTTAAAGACTGAGTCGGATTCTTATCGAAAATTTGGTTCGTGTGGTTTAAAAAAAGCATATGTACATATACAAATAAAAAGGAAATTTTTTCAACAAAAAATGTTGCGTAATTGAAAAAATATAAAAAAACTGTTATCGAAATAATATACAAAAGAAGTTAGTATATGTGATAATATTTAATGTTTTAAAATGGTATAAAAATCTTCTGAAAAAAAAAACAAGAAGTTTAGGTGATCACTGGACGAAAATTATGAAAACGAATTAGAACTAAAAAATTTTAAATACATGCGACGATCCTGAATTCCAGACTTTCCTGTTCCCTTAAAACGGAAAATTTTTCTTAAAAGCCCTCTTGTAAAGCGTGTAGGTTTTCCTTCAAAACACTCTTTCTCCTAATCGTAAGATTGCAGAAAGCTAAGCAATGTTCGAATCATATCCTCACAAGCTGTAGTTAACATAGGAACCTCGACTACTGAAGGAGATTCGAGTCTAATCTTTTCTCCAGGCAATAGAAGTAAAAGTTGGTAAACCCTACAGAGTGAGACAAATTGTGCCTTAACACGAAAGTTATTAAACACTTGTATGTGTGATAGTTTTCGAAAAACGACAACACGATTCTCCGTTTATGGCTATAATTTAACAAAAAATGTGAATAAAAAATGAGTGATTTCGTTATCATATTTTAAACTAAATTAACAAATGAAAAAATAAAAAATTAAACAAAGTGAAAATAAAATGTCCCAACGCGAGAATATAATTTAAAAATAACAAACGAAAATATGATAAGGCGAGGATATAATTCACAAAAAAAAAATATTCCAACGTGAATATATAATATTAAGCGAAAATTATTAGAGCAGTAGGTCGAAGCAGTACGGATACCGACGCCT
Source organism: Glossina fuscipes (assembly GCF_014805625.2). Taxonomy (NCBI): domain Eukaryota; kingdom Metazoa; phylum Arthropoda; class Insecta; order Diptera; family Glossinidae; genus Glossina; species Glossina fuscipes. The sequence goes on from NW_024003726.1 coordinate 1,008,682, forward strand.
ATAGAACCGGAAATTTCCTTGGCATGATATTTCCCTATGGAAAGATTATAAAGAGTTAAACAAAATTTGCAAAACGCTTCATTAAACTCAGGAGAGCAGAAAACGCTCAGGCTAGAGTGAGCGTGTCTAGAAGGGGTTTTAATTATCTTAAAACTTTGCAAATGTATTATCATTTTCGCGATAGGCGCAGTGTTGTCCCAAGACTGTTCTTGGCCGATAAAAATCGAGGAAAATCGTACGAAGTTAGCGATGCTATTTGAAGACTGGCATCAAATTTAAACCGCTTTAATCAATGAAGATACGATTACGGCTTCAGAAACTGGGTTAGGCACCCCAACTACTGATGAACGACTAGAAGCTCGCAGCGTTCAAGCTGGTTACAGTCGGGTATGAAGGCATGACGGCCGATGAGGGCGTAGAAGACCCAAGTATTCATTCTGATAACAACGCTGAACAAGATTACAGTAACTTAATTCCTCACGTATAAATCCCTCTACACGACTTTAGTAACCATTTAGTAATCAGGGAAGGCAGGGCATTGCCTTGTAGGTGCATTCAAGCTTTAGTAGACATCAGGCGAATCGTGGGCAAATCAATTTAAAATTGCTACAAGGGCAAATAGTGCGAAGGAAAAGAAGATTCTTGACTATCTACTTAGGAAAACATACGTCCGAATGAGAACAATAAAAGGCATAATAGGAAACAAAATATCTGTTGACTGGGTAGGCTCTGTCTCGAACTGGATTGACAGAAATTTGCACACTTCAGACCGAAATAAGGTGCTGGAGAGTCAATAAAAGCGGTTCGAAAACAACGAACAGCAATACATTCTCAATAAGAATTTATTTCGGACGACAAAACAATTGGTCAAGAAAATGGACGACCCAGTCGGTAGATTCAACAATAGGATTCCTGCCTTAGAATCGGTAGAAATAGTCGGAGATAGTTTGAATCAAATAATGTCGATAAAAGAGGATATTGACGAAATTGTACAAGCGTGTCAACTTGCTAAAAGCGGTGTCGTGAAAACTAACTTTTTGGATATGGAGAGCATTCACCAGATTGCTTTTGAGGTAGCACTACTTCCATATAACAACGAAATCGAAGCTATTCAATATGGCAAGCCAACTGTCTTTTCGAACGGAACATCATTATTATATGTATTGTTAATACCAAAGGTAGATAAAAATAGATACAACAAAATTCCTCTTAAATCAGCTATACCCAATAATCAGCAGCTTGATCTGGAATACGAGATATATAGCGTCAACAACCAATGCCCATTGCTTAACAATGTCAAGATTTGGCCTTTGGTTAAATTGGTAAATGACTCGGATACAGTCTGGTTGTCAAGAATTTTAAGGAAAACCAATACCAATTGCGTATTTCGTGCAAACAAAGAAATTATAACCTAACAAATAAATGACGATCTTATATACGTGACCGATTTTAGACCTGGGAACTGATCAGCGGGCCGATGACTCTTGAGCAATGGTGAATTTACACCCTGCGGTCCTACAACGGGTTAAACATAACAGGTTAATGAACGCAATACATACACGCAGACAATTTGACATTTATTACGGAGGGATATGTAAATATACATTATATAAAGACATTATAGGCATATTTTATAAAAAGATGGCGATTATTTGGAACCAATCATTTCAGCCAGGAGAACTGATTTGTAATAATGAATAAAGACAGATAAATGAATTTTTGTATTTGTGCTTATGTACACAGCTTCGTAAAGTTCACATTTATGGAAGAGCTGCAATTATACAGCTTTACAACTATCCCTAAGAAGTCGCGGAAGAAGTTGTACTGCGATTATAGGACGTGGGCACTTGATGAACCGAAGAATGTCTAATGGTCAGATGAACCCTCGTTCACGTTGTTTGTTACATATAACTACATTTTTGTATGGAGGCCCTTAAAAAATATCTATGATCCAAGCTACCTGCTTATCACAATCCACGATGGGGAAGGTTCTATTAGGATTTGGTAGCTATATTGTGGTATTCAGTTGCTCCTCTTGTTCACATCGACGTGCGGATTTCTGCGAATAAACATGTTCAGATCCTCAACGATGGTATTCCAAGATGATAATAGACAATCAAAAAAAGGAAACACAGTTTTTCTACGTTCTAAAATCCCTCCTTTTTGTCTGTATGTCTAATCCTTTTTTTGTGACAGGACAAAATTATGTCAAAGAATCGGACACTCCAAACGGAAAATGGATGTGTCGTTGAAAAGCTAGCAAGTTCGGCAATAAGCAGGGTTATTTATTTTTATACCACAAACGCTCTACAGACGCTTACGAAATACACGTGCCGAAACCCTTATCAAGGCAAAGGGACATGTGAAAATTATCTATCTGATGAGTTGATGTTATGTTCTGGGTCATTCTGTACGTTCCCCTGGGTGTACGCTCCATCGACCCATGATTCAAAATTGGATTCGATGACCCGTGCACCATACCTGCAATTTCAATAAAATATGAGCACATTTTTTATTTATTATAAGCATATAAGGAAAAAAAGGCTTTTTATTTATAGAAAAAAAAATTTCTTATTTAAATATACTTCAGATGAACCTTTAACTAAAACATAATTTTTTTTTGAAACAGAAACAAAGAAAAATCCAGATATGTATATTTATATCTACTGTTTTGGAAATTATAACACTTTCAGAAATTCGATGTGCAAAAAAAAAATGATGTGAGGATGGCACTGCTTGTTTGCTGCTGCTGGTAAATATTCTGACGACGATGACGATCAAAAATTTGCTTATGCACTAGCATCGATCGTCTCCATAATGACGACTCACTCATTTCCTTTTATACATTTTGACTTAAATTGCCTCAATGGAAGATATTGTTCATGGGCAGCGTTATTCACAACAAAGTTTCGGTTAAAGCATTTATCGAAAGCGATAGCTCATTTCATTAAAAGAGGAAATCCTAATTTTTTTTGATTTGTATATTGGAATTAAGTAAATTAATACTAGTTTTTACAAGAGTAATTATTGTATGTAATCTATAATTGAATTATTGTAATGTTAAAGAAGCGGGTTCGCGCGCAAATTTAATTGAATGGTTTTTAATAAGGAATTTCATTATCATTATTTTCAAAGCTGTGTCGTCCGTTTAAAAAAATTTAAATATTGTAATGTAAACCGTCTTGTGAATTTTACGTTATTTATTCGATTCTACTTGAAATTAAATTCGTATCAATGGATTGTGATTTTTAGAAGAGTAAAATTACGAGCTCTATATACAGCTTATTTGTACGAACTTATATCTACAACACTTTAGTTCTAGTCACAGTCTTGCCCGTTATATTACAATTTAACTCTTTTGACTCGATTCTCTGGACTGACTTTCGAATCGTTTTCGCGTGGCTCTGCCTTTTATACTGTTTTACAAACAAGTTACCTAAATTCAAGACGACATTTGTAATCCGTTAATTGTACTCTTCAGACATGCATTCGTCAAATTGTTAACTCTTCATTATCTGTCATCTCAAATAACTTATTTATGGGTATAAACCCGTCGTATATTGAATAATTTGTCGCTGTCTTTTTCTCGAGCCCTCAATCACTCAATAATTTTTTTCTAAACACACTTAAGTTTAAAACGTACCCTAATAGTGAAGTAAGACCGCATAGTTTCCATAAAATTACGAATTTTTATTAGTATATTAATTTAATTTAATAAACTAGAAGCGTCTTACTCTCTTCCTAATGACAAGTCCGTCCTTATAATTGTCCGTTCATAGTCTGAATTATCAGTAAATTCTAAAGGCAAGTGGTTTATCTATCTGATTCGTCCGTTAAGTAGACCATAGTTTCACATGAAAGAATAGGTACCTCTGTATCAATCATCAGTGTATGTGTTTTATAATCATGTGTAAAATATCTTCTCTTTTGTACTTTTTATCTGCACTGGGATCTCAACGTACATGTACTTTGTTTTTTAATATTACTTTGCTGCATTCAAAAACATTATATAATATATATGTCGCTTTACACTGCAAAATTATTAGTTTTACCAGAAGGCATCCGATAAAAACACACGAAATTAAAGTCCGTAAGAGAGAGAAAATTGTACGGCAAGTATGCTTAAACCTGTACTATAAATATTTGTATGATATATTATGGTATTTTGAATAGACCTCTGTGTGAGTGTATTGGCGTTAAAGTAGAAATACTTATGTGCGGTTGTGGGTATGTTTGCTTATGCAATTATATATAAGCGATCACGTAAAATTTTTCAACTTTTTAACTAGGTTTGGCTGTTTTTATATTTGGTATGTTTATATGAATATCTTTTTATAAATAAATTTGCTTTTTTTGGATAATTACTATTAGTTTTCTATATATTTATTGCGAAAAAATTTTTATTATAATTATTGTTACTGATTTCTACTATTTATATACTTCCTATTAGAAGCAAACTGTTATTATAATTGTTTCCAGTTTCTACACTTTCATCAATATTGTACTTTGCTACAGTATCATTTAAACAAAAATAACTTGTTTTTGTACACCCATGGGATTATTACGGTTGCAGTTATTGCATCGCTTTAGGGCTTAACTGTTACCTATTGTCTTTTATTCTGCTCAGCAATGCATTATACGGTTCCTTAGTAGGAGATACAAAAAGGGAGCAACGAATCAGTAAAGTGAAGCAGTGCAGCAACTGGAAATAAGCAAATGGGAAAAAGGAATAAACGGTAGATTTGTTGTCAACATCAATGAACTCACCAACTATGGTAAAAATCATAGTATTAACGTAAGTAGTAAATTTTATATTTCGGTACATAGTAATGATATAAAAGTAAAAGGGTTATTACCTAAAGATGTACAAGGGATTTAATTGAAGAAAAAAAATAAGCAAAAAATACACATACATAAAAAAAGAAAATAAAAAAGAATAAATCAGTGGAAATTAAGAAAAGTTAACTGGAATAAAATTTAAGCCAAAACCTCTTGGAAAATTTTGAAAATGTTTGATCGTTTGAAATTTAGCAAGTAAGCCTAAAAAAATCGGAACATTACAAAATTTCATTTAAAAATTTTTTTTTAAATTTTTGCGGCAATTTTTATAAAATCAGAAGTTATTGGAATATTAAATACCAAAATTAATACTGAAAATTCAATCAGGCCATGTATCCTAAGTGCAAGTGACGCCTTAGACACAAGATCGTCCCTCTTAAATGTGTCCCGCATGTCGGAACAAATATAAGAATTAGTACTGGAAGTCATGAGTAATCAAGGAAGACGTGTAGTTCAGGAAGTAATTTACCCGGACTTTGGAAACAACGATACTGATCAAACAATGGATACCACAAGGGGCGTCAATCTAAACGAACTCAACTTAATCCTGGACGTATTAAAAAGCTTAAGAGAATTTTCGGGGAAACCAGAAGAATTTAGCTCCTGGAAAAAAGTCTCGATAGGATACTAGGAAGTAATAAACATTTGAAAGGCAGCCCAAATTATTGCGGTATATTAAGTGTAATAAGAAACCAAATAGTATGATGGATATAGTTCTTGAATCCTACAATGTACCAATAAACTGAAACAAGACATCAGTGTGTAACGTCCGCGAACAAATTTAGGGAAGGGTGTCAGTCGGTCTGTGTTTGCCGAAAATGTAGCAATAACGGCATCCCGTTATGCAAAATAACCTGATTTTGCGGTTTGTTCTTTCCTTTTTGCACAATAGCGGCTCGCCGCTAAGTAACCAACGCAAAAGAAAAAGAAAAGAAAGAAAGAAAAAAAAAAAATCATGCAAAGAGATTAGGTTTTGGTTTTTTGATTGATTTGTCTGCTAGCGAGAGTCTGGTTTTGATAATGCAACAGAAAGGTTCTGAGTTTTCTTGAAAAAATGTATAATTAATAAAAAAAAAAGGTCAAAACACTCGCATATGTTTCGTTATGTTGTGTCAGTAAAATAGATCAACTTAAAGAAAAAAGAAAAGAAACGACGAAAGTAAAAAAAATTAAATGTATTAAAACTTGGAAAAGAAAAAAAGGTTAAATTAATTACGGTTCGAGCTAAAGTGCAGCTTAAACTTATTCTGTTGAATGGGAAGATCAATATTTACAAGCAACATTAATTTTTTCTGGATGTGTTAATAAGAACCGGTAAACGTAAAGGATATTACATGAACTCCTAAGGGATAAATAAAAGAAATTATGTATTTGATAGGAAAAATTAAATAAAATCACAAAGAAGACATTATTTAAGAAGAATAATTCTTATATACTAGAAGCCACATAAAGAGAAGTCTGTAAAAATATTTTACAACAGACTGAAAAGAAAATCGAAAAAAAGCTACTCACACATGAATATCTGAATTCGAGAAATGAAAGAGTTTGTTTTAAAAAGGAATTTTGCTAGTGAATACCAATTTGTTAACATTGCAAAACAAGAAAAAAAAAAGAAGAAATCAAGGCCTGCTAGTTAAACATACACAAATGTTACTATGGACAGGAATAAATTTTTATATAAATAAACGCATTAAATGCCAAAACATTGATAAACAAAATGTAACTAAAATGTAGAAACAACAACGATCAGAAGGCTAAAGAAACGCGTTAAGGTGACGTTAAAAAGTACTGGCGTGTATTAAAGAAAACTTTCAAAAAGAAAGAAAAACTTAAAGATTTCCTACCTTTTTTTTTCCAAATAAATTACCGATGTACATGATGAAAGAAATAAATAACTAATATATGTGTATCGATATTTGTTCTACTAAGTAAAATAAGAGAGGTTTCCTAAGTTCTAATGTCGAGAAATCTGAGAAAGTTACTTTGTAAAATTGTCAAAATTTAGGATAAAAGGCGGTAAAGGCTGGGGCTGTTACAAGATAAGGAAAGCTCAATTGGCGACTGCATCTCATCCGAGCACAGCCCATTGGGAGCAACAACAACAACAATTTGGCCGCTGAACCTGCTGCTTTGCACAACGGTCAGTATTTATTCCTTTTTTTTTTGTTTTCTGTTGATAGATGAGCCGCGATGAGTGGCTAGAGTGAAAGTGCTACCGCGGTAGCGGGCGTGCGGTAGGGGCGAGCGCGTGAGGGGAGTTAGGGGGACATCAGACATATACAGACGGGCAAAGAAAAGACCAATGGATGATGTACCGGACGCACGACATGTGTATACGTGCAAGGGAAAGATCCCTTCCTTGTTTTTTTGGAATATGAGATGATGTTTTTTTGTTCTGATGGGGAATCGCGGGCAGAGGGCAACCGCTCTACCGATGAAGAGCTAGGCATTACAACGACCCTTTTTCTATGTGGAAAAAAAGGAGGTTATAAATAAAAACATTGCAATAAGGTGGCGCCCAACCGCCGCTTTGCTAGAAGAACCCTTCTTTCCTTTTTTTTTTATCGGAAAAAAAAATTTTAAAAACATTATTACAAGTGCCTAAAAAGTACCATGTTGACAAGAGCGACCTAGGAACAGTAGAGTATCAGATGACAATGCTCATCCAAGGAAAGAAACATGTTCAAGAATTGTATCAAGATGTTTACCAGCATTTCTCTCTAATTTTAAACAAACTCTCTTGTACGAATATCACTTCCATGTTCCTAAACAATATGACTCAAGTACATCGCGTAAAAGCATTAGACCCATTCATTCGAAGGCTTACCTCGCTAACTCAGCATGAGGGAACCAAAGGATTTGTCACAAGCGTCTTTGCCTAAACTCCTAGAATATAAATTACAGGACACAACATCCTAAGCTCCAACTCGAGGAACATAACTCCATCTTTATCCAAAATAACGAATTATCAATCTATCCCAGAAGCCAGGAAACCGTTTTACAATCAACAAAACCCTCTTCCAAAGACAATATCATAAAGATATCAATTATCCAAGAACATACCAACCAATATTTTCTCGAAATCTACACTTTCAGTAGCAAACAGCATTGTCTTCAAAACCACAATGACATAATGAACCAATGGATGTAGCCAGGAGCATCCAGACCGAACACATAAATTATGCAAACCGTCCGAGCGAATACCAAACATATGCACAGAAACGCACACCTTTGCAGCAATTCTAAAGAATTCCCCTCAAATAGCAGAGTCCTACAACATAAGGTGCGAACAGGACAATTATGGGGAAAGCATAATAGAACCAAACTCAGATAAAACATTGAACGAAAACATAAAACTGATTGAAAATTCGGAATACGAATAAATAGAACAACTCGAAGACATTCACTTTTTAGACTAAGCCAATCTTCACTGCCTTATTTCAAATACAGAAATGGTGGCGCAGATATTTTAAAATTTGTAAGAGACACATAGTCGAACAAAACAACGTCCAAAAAACAAAACAAACATTACGTTCTGTCCAAGCATATAAGAAAACCCGTTGCAAATGAAAAAGCCTTTTCAGCAAGTTCCGTCTGCGGTAACATAAAAATAACGCACTATACTCTTATGCGACTATTTCCAAACAACGGCAAAATCAAATTCTGCAAATTCTGCAAGTCTTTAAAGATTCGATGACATCATTGGTAACAATACATTTACAGAACTCATTGCGGTGGTCCATAATTATCTTAATTTTGTGATAATAGATCCAAACATCAAGATTTCTTTAAAACTGTGCATTTCAACCTACATTAATAGTGTTCATAATCAAATTAAAGAATTATTGCAGGACAACATAATTAGAGCTCCAAAGTTTCCATACAAGTCACCTGTGTGGATGGTTCCGAGAAAGTGGACAAATCTGGTTAAAAAATATATAGAATGGCAGTGGACTATTCTGGAAATAAATGAGGTACTGTCTAATCTATGCAGGAACAAACATTTGTCAATAGTTGACCTTAAAAATGATTTTCATCAGATATCGCTTACGGAATCCGACGTCGAAAAAAGCGCCTTTTCAATCAACAACGATATAATATGAAGCGATGCTATGTCTATAGCGACGACATAATCATATTCCGAAAAGGCGGAAAGGTGTTTTGTACTTTAGAAAAAGCCAACCTGAAAGTTCAGCTTGATAAATGCGAAGTCGAATTTTTACGTTTCATAGTAGGAACAGCTGAAATTAAACCAAAATTCCAAGCAATTGCGGCCTTTGCACCACCTAAAACACTTAAGGACTTACGATAATTTTTTGGAATGAAAGGCTCTCAGGAAATTAGCCCACCGATGTATCTTTGATCGAGATATTAAGAAGATATCTCGATCCCAATATTGTAAACACACAACATTTTCGAAAAGCTCGCAGACGATTCTCACAAACCGTGGTAAAAGACATAGGAATTGAGGAAACGCTGAAGGAAATCGCCTACAGATTTTTCAGCGATATTTCTTCCCAAATATGTCCGGCAAAATCAACAAAATAGTTAATAACTGTAAAACATGCAAAGAAAACAAATACGATCGTTATTCTAACGACATAGAAATTCAGCCCCATTCTAACCGTGGTTCTGAACGTCATAAACAAATTTACCAAATTCACGATTACGAAACTGATCGAACCCCGCGCCACTGAACAGGTCAAGAGACCGTTACAAGCCATCTTGTTCTATTTCGGTATTCCCAAGATGATATTAATCGATAACGAAAACACTCTCCAATCTGCCTCCATTATGTCTATGCTTGAAGACAATCTCAAATTCAAAGTCTTTCGCACACCACCAAATGTTTAAGCTATTAAAGAAATGTGAGGCAGACCAAAATTTATCCATTTGGAAAAGGCAAGGTCTTATCGATGTAACAAATTCTAGCTGAATTTAAAATTTGTTAACTAGTAGAAAACCAGTTTGTAACTTGTAAACAGCCAGCACTTTCCAATTACCGACGAAATATCTCCCGATGTCATTTCATTAAATGGATACATTGCTACTCTCGAAGTAGAAACTGCACAACAATTCCTTAACGGAATCTTCTTAATAAAATTGCATAACATTACAATTCGTGTTAATGGAAACACGTATATATGTAAAGAAAAGGCACTACCTTCCACACTTCAGTTAATACCTGAAAAGAAGGAACGCAAATGACTTGTCTCTCTGCAAATGCTAGACGAACTTCAAATGAATAATACCAGACTAATATCCTATTTATAGACGGAGTCGGCTATCCAGCAATACATAACTTGGAGATTTATAATCGGGATTATAGCAATAATCATAATCCTAGTCTGTAAAGGTAACGAAATAACACCAAATCAATAGTAAATAGACCAATAATGGAACAATTACGATCCGACGACATTCCCTTAAAATCTGTGGAGCAAAGGGTTCCAAAACCACCATTAAAGTTTCTCACGATGTAAACCTGTACGCATTAGCCAGTTAATACTTGGCACCGATCAAAGACACTGCAATTCATATTCTAGCTAATACTTCCAAGTGTAAATAAAAAATGAAATAAATAAAAATAAATGTATTTAAAAAAGGATAAAAATATCAAACATTTTAATTTATTTAACTTATATATAATGTTTTTATATGTTGCCCTTCTCTTTCTAATCTTCTAGCGATAAGCCTGCTATTGATCATCACACCATATACATGTAAATAATATCGTGTACTAAAGTATTGTAGTGTAATCGCATGTCGTTATATGTATCCACTTTGAAGTGTGACAGAAATATGCAAATTTAACATGATTCTTTTCCTACAAAAAAAAAAAATGAAAATTACGTCACACTTGAACTTTCTGAGTATTGCATTACGAAATGCAATACGATGTCAGGTGCCCTAAATAAAACAATTATTATTTGTTTACGTTAGCACAATTTATTGTAATAATATGTGTATAAATAGCCAGGTAAGAATTAAATGAAGTTAATTGTTGCATAGCAATTCAAAATATAAGCGTTTCATTCGCTGTTGATCAAAGGGCGCTGAATTTATAGGGACTGGTTCTAGACGATCTCGATTGGCACTTTATGAAGCGGATTGACTTGCACTATTAAAACTCAGTCACGCTTGGGAAAGATTCATAGGGAATCTTTCCATAAATAAAATATCTTTAGGTACAATCGAAAGAAATTACAGAGTTCTTAACGAACACTTGTTAGCCTTTGCAACAAACAATGATTGGCACAAATGGATACCATACTACACTTTCGCATATAATACTACCCATCATGTAGAAACACAATATACCCCTTTTGCACTGATATACGGAAAATTGCCATAGATGCGCAACGAAAAAGTATTAGATTCAAATCCTACATACAAACCAGAAAATTACATAAATGAGCTAAAAACAATGTTAAAATACTCTCTAGAGAAAGCTAAAAGATTTTTAGAAAAAGCAAATGTAGCAAGAACAAAACTATCAGAAGAAAAACACACAAATCCAATTGATATAAATATAGGAGAAACATAACAGAAAAAGGTTAGATAAACCCTATGAAGACACCTGTAAGGTAATAGATGTAAAGACAAGCCAAAAACTATACACAAAAATTTAATTAAGAAATAAAATAGGATAGATCTAAATTAAATTTAATAAAAAAAAATTATACAAAAAGTATAAATCAAATCTAATTAAGACCAGAAATACACAA
>NW_024003726.1:1020258-1040300 GCF_014805625.2 Glossina fuscipes
CACCACATTCCATCACATTAACAATTTTCTCCCTAAAACGGTAAGGGAGTAGCGTGATCGCATATCGTTATATGCATGCACTTTGAAATGTGACAGAACTATGGAAATTCAACATAATTCTTTTGCTAAAAGAAAAATTAAAATTATTACACACTTCAACTGGCTGAGTATTGCATTACGAAATGCAATACGATTCCTGGCGCCCAAATTAAAACTCTTATTATTTGTTTACGTTAGCACAATTTATTGTAATAATATGTGTATAAATAGCCAGGTAAGAATTAAATGAAGTTAATTGTTGCATAGCAATTCAAAATATAAGCGTTTCATTCGCTGTTGACCAAAGGGCATTTCATCCGCCTGAATTTATAGGGACTGGGTCTAGACGATCTCGATTGCCACTTAATGAAGCGGATTGACTTACACTATTAAAACTCAGTCACGCTTGGGAAAGATTCATAGGGAATATTTCCATAAATAAAATATCTGCACCAACACTATAAAAGTATTACAGTATCAATGAGCACACTCTTATTTCACATACATATTGATCTATTTTTATACTCAAACTCACGCTGTTTTCTATGTAAATATATATTGAATTTTTAATACATATAAGCCTTCATATTCTTATACCTAAAAATACACTTGTTTTTATATTCGCATGGACTTATTAAGAGTTACATTTATTGAATGGCTTTGCGGCTTAACAGGTACCTCTTGTCTCATATTCTGGTAAACAATGCATTGAAAGGTTCCTTATTAGTTTAAAACATAAATGCTTATTTTCTTATACCTGCAAACGTACTTAAACATATACTTGTTCTATATACATTTGAATAAAATTAGACCTCGCTAAATATGGAACGTTCATAGCCGTTGACAACTACTACAGAAGCCTCATAAAGGGTTTCGCTAAGGGTGTCCTAAAAGGATTACATTATCTACTAAAACGGGGCAGCTGGACTGACAAACGCCAACAAGACTTCGAAAATTCAAAAAAGGAACTAAAACAGGTACAAGAGAGTTACAATAAAATCGATAACAGTACAAAGAATATAAGGGTTGAATAAAAAATTTAATTTTAAGGTATAATTCATATATTAACTGTCATATGAGTTATTGTAGTTTAAGAAAAGTGTTAAACTGCTGATAATTACGGAATTTGTAGCTGAGTATTGAATAAATAAATAAATAAATAAAATGCCGACAATTTAAAACTAGAGGTTTTAAATTTACAAACGAGCTGATAAGAGACATTTTTAAATTACTCAAGATTGAATAATTGTTCTCAATTCCTTTTCATCAGGAAACATTAGCAACTACAGAAAGAAAACACAGAATATTTAATGAATGTCTCTTAACATTTGTCGAAAATAACGAATTGAATAAAAGCATTTCATACTTCACATTTGCCTGTAACACAACACCACACATAACAAAAAACGCATCTTTTGACCTACTTTTCGGAAAATTACCTTATATGCCTAGCGATGACATATTACACACAAATCAATATACAATTTATTATGGAAGACTATGCAAATGAACTGAAAGTAAAATTAAAAACCTCTCCACAAAAGGTAAGAAAATTTTTACAAAAATCCAAACAACTAAGAATACAAACTTAAGGGACGCAATAAACAAATATATATCAAAGTAGGAGGTCTAATGTTAATTTAAAAATAAAGTGGACATAAGTTACAGAGATCCCATAAAGAATTAGATATAAATCATCCTAACGTAAGTACAAATATAGCGTGACTATGTGTACAAACATTTAACAAAATTATAGTGTAGCTAGACAACTTATTGATAAAATTAATATTTACATATATAATAAAAAAAAATTTAAAAACAACATATTTAAATGCTTGTTTAATAGCTTCTTACATTAAATTGTTTCTTCTTAGTATATATAAGCAATTTTCTTTTTTAAAACGGTAATGCTGTAATGTACCTAACATACAGTATACATTCCGTTGTACGATTTATAAACAAATTAAAAAATTTAGAAAAGTTAAATAAACAAAAATTGCATAGTACGTTTTCATTTGTCAAACATCTGACATACACAATGAATGGTACAGTTGAATTAATGTGGCTTTACTAATGACCCAATTTCGTGTAAGCATTGTTAGTATTTATTTTTGAGTAGAGTGGAATAGCAGTTTGGTGCCGCAATGGCAGCCTTACCTTACAGACGGCGAGCAAATGTAGTGTTTGAATCGTAATTACAAAGAAAGTTAATACAGAAGTTCTGCTATGTAGAAAACTCCAAACGGCATTTTTCTTTACAACTTCTTGATTACCGATCACACGTCATTACAATATCGTTAAGCATTTTCCGTGGCCGGCCAGAGGTAAACGTAATTGAACCGTTATGCGAAGTTTTGGACCACGAAGTGAAAACTGGATGTTCATGTCCAACATCATTGAATTGGTTGGCGGATATTTTGGTGTAAGAAAGGGGTTACGTTCTGTTGGAAACTATTCAGACACTCTAAGTATATATTCTGCGGAGAATTGCAGCTGTTCTACAAGCAAATGATGGCCCTACCTCATTAATAAATAAATTTTGCATATATGTCGTGTGTATATATATGTGTATAAATGTATATATATGCGTCGTATATTGATGTCATTTTCTCCATTCGCTGCGTGTTTTCTACTTAAAGGCTCAAAAAAGTTGACGGTTTATCAGCTTATGTTTATTTAAACTTAGAAGCAAAAATACAAAATTCTAATTTTTAGCAAACTAAATGTTAACGTTTCATCAACTGGGAACTCTCAGTTAAGTAAAATGAATAAATGAAAGCAAGAAATTTGCAAAACGATAAGTGAGATATAGTTCAAAAATTAGATACAAAACGTAATCGGAAGAAAAAGGAAACCAACACCCTAAAAAATAACCAATACAACATAAAAAAAATTAAATTGTAAATATAGACAAAAACAACTAAGTTGAAACATAAAAAAATTTAAAGTAGAGAATACACTGGTAAATAGAAAATATAATTAAACATCCTAACTAAACAAGTTAACATTCTAATAAAAAGGCTAACTAAGTACATAAAACCCAAATGTTATATAAATAATAAAATTATAAAAAGTGAACATTAAAAAAAAATTTAAAAAAAAAAATGTTTACATAACTTTACATTTGAAATGCGAATAAAAGTGAACATCTTAATAAATACAGATTTTAGTTGACAATACAAAATTTTCAATAAGTGAAAAATTATAATAAAAATTAATTAAAAATTTTATGTGAACGTTCCAAAGCATTCCAAATGAAAAAAGAAAACTAAATAAAATCTAGATGAGTGAACACATAACACTAAAAACTTTATAAAATCATCAACAAATACCATGTCAGCAAACGTCTGATCCTCAAACTTTGAAATCTTCAACACACATTAAATCACCAACATCGAATCAACGTCAATGTCAGATACTCAATGAAAGCAAATCCAGCCGTGGAGATCATCAATTTGATATTAGGATATATACAAAAAGTGTACTAATGTTCTACTCATATTCTAAGCTTATTCTAAATACAATTATGGGAAATTTTCAAGGCATCAATTGCATATATCCTTGCTATACGTAAACATTGCTCAGTAACTGTGCTTGTTTGCATGAAATATAATTAACGTAATTAATTAATAATTAATAACTATTTTCTTATTGTCGAAACACTAATGCTACTGGCAAGCATAATAAAAAAAAGAATAAAAGTTATAACTTGCAGCAAATTGATCCCATTAAATAGGTCCGTCACGCCAATCTATCTCCATAACCAAACAAACATTCGAGTAAATCCACACAAACCTTAGTATGACATTAAGTGGTGCGAAAGGAACATTTATAAAAGAGATTTATGCAGCTTAAAACAAATCTGAAACCAGACGGTTGAATCTTCTTATGCACCCATTATAGAAATCTGTAATAATATCTTAATTCACGAAACAAACCATAATTTTATAAAAGCCTGGCAGAAATTTAGCAGAAATATATTTGACTAAAATAACAGCCGTCATTGCATTCTGCATACAGACAATAAACTATGTATTACAATAAAATGCCCGACTTAACTTTCCCTCAACCAAACAATAGAACTGTATTACGTAGGCACAAACACCCTAACGCAATTAGTCTTTACTACCCAAAATAAAATAATATTAGCAAAAACCATCATGAAACACACGTTCAAACCATATCAGTTTAACCTAAATACAAACGGGAACAATTGGAATCAAAAGAAACGAAATTACATAATTTTAGAGAGCAGAAACTCCCTCGTCGCGCCAACCTGTCAAACTAATAATTTCGGGCAGAAAGTTTCCCAATATAATAAAAATCCAGACGTAAATAGCTATCCTATCAACGTATCCAGTCCCGAGAACCTTACTTGAGAAGACTTGTGAGCATTCAAACACATAGCATTACTCACAAAGAATTTAAAAAAATGGTAATCCTACAAAGTGTAAACATCTCAAATAAACCTAAATGAAAAATGTCTTTATCCTCACGATGATCGTGGCCTAAGTAAGGCATATAATTACGACAATAAAGAATGTAACAATTAAATGAATAAAATTGATAAAAATGAAGATTTTCGGTGGTGCGTCTCTGTAACGCAACTTGAGTATAAGCAAAAGTGAACATATAAATAATTTATCCCTCGTTGGCAGACCCCAAAAGCCGACAGTGGTGCTTCTGCGTTATTTATAAACCCAGAATTTGTAGGCCTCAATGAATGTCAAACTTGCCACCAAGGAATAATTAACGCAAAATTTAATTCATGCCAACGTCGACAAAGCCAACAATTAATATAGCGTCCTGGAAGCAACTTAGCGTGTAACCAAAGGGAAAACCATTGCATCGGACAACACATCAAAGCCATACCATATAACAGGCAAGATTTCATAAAAATAATTCAAGTGGGTGCACCAACACTCTTGTAGTACAAATAACATTACTAGCTTTAATGCTGCACCTTTGATAGCTAAACAAGAAGTGAAGTTCTTTATTTATACTTACTTACTATCGTTTTGGCAATTGTTAACCTACATACGTACAACTTATGAAGGGTGTGCAATAGAACCTCAAAAATATATAGCACTATTCCACAACTCCCATATCCAGTTTAATAATATAAAAAAAACATGGTGTCAATTTTTAAGATTCATACCTAAAATTAGATAATTTTTAGTATTTAATATACAACTCATTGTTTTGCAGCATTCTTATCTAATAATACAAAATTCCATTTACTTTTATAGATAAAGCTACTATCTTTTAAAAGTTATTCTTTATCATTTAAAGATGGCAAACGTCTTAATTTATGAAATTCATTTTGCTTTTCTATCGTGGAAACACGTTCACGCTCACCACCCACATCAGATGCTGATGCCCAAGATTCTTAGATGTCTTGAGCAATTGGATCTCTTCATATTGCAGAATTTCCTTTTTCCGTAGCGCGAATCATTTGATTTACATGTCTTTTAACTATTTTATTGTTACGTGTTAATATACAATGATATGATCGCTGGCCAATATATTTTGAGACTTTTGCTTCTTGTCATGAACTTTTATTAGGATTTGAATAATCTCTAACAAAAATTATTTTACCTGAATCGAACGTAATGTTACGTGATCCTTTATAGATTTCCTTTTTGTAATTTGAGCTTCCAAAATCTTGTTTTTAACTAAGGTTGGATAAAGCATGCTGACATGAGTTGCAATTTCTCTAGCTAACAACAACTTTACGGGAGTTTTTCCTGGAAGACAACTAAATTTGTCGCCCTATAATTGAGAAGAAAAGTATTTATAATCTCATCAGGATTTTTACTTTCCTGAAGATTTGCTAAAGTAGTCGTTTTAAAAGTTTTGCTATGCCTTTCAATTTGCCCATTGGTTGCTTAGTGACCTGGCGCTGCTAAAACACATTTTATATTATTTTTTAAAATATTTGAAAATCCGCAGCAATAAACCGTCTGCTATTATCACTCATTAATCTGTCGACAAGAGCAAATCTTCTGAAAATATCGCGTAATTTACTGACATTACAAATAGTAGGTATGGTTTTTACGTTAAAAACTTCAACCCACTTCGAAAACGAATCAATAATAATAAGAAAATATAAATATATAAAATATAAATATGGAGCTTAGATCGCGGTAAACACATGGAGTTAATGGGCTCTTTTCCGGACTAACTTGAACAATTTTACATACAACACAATCAGAAACCAATTTTCAATATCACGGTTCATTTTAGGATCTCACATCTGGAACCAGCCATTGCTTTAGTTTGAACTATTCTAAAATGGTAAGAATGAAACTCTGTTAAAACTTTAGTATGTAGCTTAATTGGATTTACAACTCTAAAACCACATAAAATACAACCATATTCTATTAAAAGTTCGTTTTTACGATATTTAAAAGAAACAAATCTCACCTTCTACAACGTCAATTCTCTTACTTTGTATACCTTCCCTTAGTTTTTATAATATTGGGTCACGACTGGTTTCTCTGGAAATATCTTTGACGTGCTGATGCCATTACTGGCAAACCCCCATTTTTCGCGATCAGAGTCTAATCTAAAATGAATTCTCATAAAATATTGCCTCAATTTTGTTACACTGAATACAATTGTTAATCGTTTTCTATAGTGTCATAATTTGTTTCTGTCTGAGTAAGCGTCTTCAAACCAAAACTTTTGGCTTTTCGAACGGTCGGCATACTCATGAGCTAAAATTCCGACTATTGCTGTATTAGACGCAACAATGGATAACACAACTGACAAACTATGGTTAAAATGAGCCAAAAATTTAACGGATGTAATTTCACCCTTTAGAAGCTTAAAATTACTTTGATATCTTTTAGACCATTTAAATTTTACATTCTTTTTGAGAAGCTCATAAAGAGGAGTTATTATTTTTGAAAAGTTCGGAATAAACTTTGAATAATAGTTAATCATAACTACAAAAGCTTTAACTTCAGAAATCTTTTTTGAAATTTGTGCTCTTAAAACCGAAGCAATTCTGAATAAGACACTTTGCCTCTAAAAACACACATTTACTGCTCTTCAGTCGTAAACCCACTGAATCATTCATCATTCATCATACAACTTGTGATGATATCATCTAAATAATTAGAAACGTTTGGAATATCTGGCGACATTTTCAATTGTTTTTTAAAAAATAGCAATTGCAGGATTAACTCCAAAAGGCAGACGGGCCATGCTGAAAATACCTACATGTGTCCACGCACCTTACTTTGATGAATCTTCCTCCAATACTACTGATTAATCATCCATCACTACTGATTCATACAAAAAAACTGATTATATACATTCGAAATGTATACAATTCGCCTTGCAGTAATGCGAACAATTTATCTATTAATGGCAGAGAATATTTAACTTCTTCCAAATATTTAATACGAGTGGAGATGCAATCTCCACAAATACGGATTTGTTCAAGGGGCTTAATAATAGGATCCAAGGACGTACCTCATTCTGCATTGTTAACGAGTACCAAAATCTCTTTTTCGACTAACTCCTGTAATTGCATTTCAATGTTAGAATGCAATGCTAACGGCATTGGTTTACAAAAAATAAGTTTTACGTTCTCTAATCGATTAAGCCTCGCTCTTTGTGAATAGACCTATATCATACCTAAATACATTAGAAAACAACTTTAGTAAGTTTTGTACACACGTTTAGACTTTCGCTTGAATTAATATTGGCAATAATCTGATTACCTGGATTAATATTTGATAAAACGATTCCGAATAAATCTATGAAATCACGTCCTAAAAGTGGCGGAATACACATATTTGTAACCATGAAGAGTGAATTTTTACTCTGGTTTTGAAACTTTACCGTTCCGCTACACCTTCAATACAATGCTGTATGCGCAAAATTCCTCTCCACAAGGCTTCAAAACGTTTTCTTAAAAAAATATCGAACATTTCCTTTGATATTAATGAACATGCGTTATCGGTGTCCACTAGAAAATTCATTTCTTTTGATTTATCTCAATCCTTAACGTGAATGATGCAGAAAAATTTTTGGAAAAAAAAAATTAGAACTGTGATTGAAATTTTCTAACACTTGCTAACAACACTTATCTGAATAACTTATTTGTGATATTTGAATCTTGTTTATTGCGTTGTGGTGGCAAACGTTAGCACACACTGTTTTTATGTTTACAGAGCTTGTGTAGTTTCTGCATCCGCACTGTGCATATTTCCTCTTTATCTTATTATAGTTTTCGTTATGCCATTTGTAGTTTTTGTTGCCAATCGCTCTCTCTTCTTTGTTGTTAAAATCATTCTTGCTAAACTTTTCTTTGAGCAATTAATCTGATTTTGTGGCCTTCCGTTTGCATATATCTTTGCTTCCACTGCCAATGCTTTTTTGTAGGCGTCTGCTAATGCCAGATTCTCTTTTTCTTCACACAATCTTTCGAAAATTCTACCGTCCAAAGACCTAAGAAATTTACTTAAAACAAGTGATTGTAGGTGAGCACCAAAATGACAATCCATTGCTAATTCTTTTTACCCTTGCAAGCAGACAACGACCCTCCCTCCTTTTTGTGCACTTCAAAACAATTTTGTCGTTCCTGCAAAATTGCCAGTGGAGGAGAATGCTGTTGGGTTAACATATCGCACAGCTCTTTGTAAGACTTTGTAACCGTGGAACCCGGGTAACGTAACTCCCTTAAGAGCCGGTATGCTTGAAGAACGGCGGTCTTCAACAAGGTTAATATCTCCTCTTGCCGTTGACGTGGTAAAAAGGTTTCATTATGGTACACCGCTATGTTGATTACTTTCTGTGGCATTTTGTGTTTTAATTTATATAAACAGAATCAGTTGATGATATTTGTAAAATTTCATTTACGGAAAATAAATTTATTATATTAATATACTTTATCATCAAAATTCATGCAAAATTGTATGTACACTATTGCACTAACTGTGCTCTTCTCTCTTTTCACACCACAACAAAACTGTAATTCTTTTTGTATGGAAAAGAAATTCGTGTAAAACCCACTTTTATATATATTGTGAGAAGCCAAAGTCGTCCATCGTTTTGGCCTAAGTTAGGTTAAGGATTAGAACAAAGTAAAGGACTAGACGGACGAAAGGAGATTGGGATGCGGTAAGGTTCCCAAAAGGCTTGACGGGAGTCGTAAAAGACCTGGCTTCAAATAGTCCGTGTCAAGGGGCAGACTGGTCCGGTCGAATAGGGTAACCAGAGCAAAGAGGAATCAGACCAAAGAGTAAGGCAAGTTTTGTCTAGGCAAAACTTAGTTAGTTAAGTTTAGACTATGAGGAGGTGAAGATCGAGTCTTAGTATCGAACGGATGGCTGGAGCAAGGAAAAACAGTATAAAAAATCGATACAATGTTTTGTTAATTTTCGCTAAACTTGAAATTTAAAATTAAGAACTTGAGAACAATTAAATAAATGTAAACATTTAACAAAATTATAAAATTCTTGTGAATGAAAGACTGGTACCGCTGAGCATACCTCAGCACCAGAGAATGTACGTGTGCGCGCTTATTAACTAATAAGTACTCGTCACTATTTATAATGTTGTACGTTTGACAGCTAAGCAAGAAGTGAAGTTAGTTATGTATACTTTTAGCTTACTTACTATTATTTGGACAATTCTTAACTTAAGCTTGTATACCACGTATGGAGGATGTGCAACGAGACGAACTTTTGTGAAAGGTCGTTTTGACTTCCTTGGTGAAGACATTGACTCTGGAAGTAAGAACTATATAATATTCCTCGATTTTGTTTGCAAAGTAAAAGGGAATTACGGTTTCCATCAAAGGGAGCATTATGCAATCAGCAAAGTGCTTATTCAAAACCGGTTTAAACAATACATGCGTTTCAAGCATAAAAGTGCAATTTAAATAATCATATATCAGAATTCCAAGACTTTAGTCTTAGAATTTATTCTCCGGCCAAATTAATAATAATAACAGTAATAATAATAACAAGTAAGAAAGTTACATTCGACGGGGGCAGAATCTCGCATACTGCATTGCTATATTTTTCACATTCTACTCTCCAAGTTCTTTCATTTGATACCCATAACGCTGGTATTATTAGGAAAAAGTTAATCACGGCGTCTATCATATTCATTTTAGAATTAACCCATTTTTAGGCAGATATATCCTCATTTGAGGAATGTATCAAATAGTTTTAAACATTCTGCATTCTTTGCGTTATGGTAAATGAGCAAAAAATCTCAAATAAGTGAAAAAAATAAAATTTACTCTAGGATGTTACCGTGTTGGCATGGTGATTTCCGTTTTTGCACATCAAAAATAAGGTCACTTAAAATATAGAAGAGCGTACACATCTTACATTTTTACATATACATCACATTTATCTCTATTTTAATTATAAATTAAACTATTATACCATACTATAATTATAAATTAAAGTATTGCACTATCTACTTGGTGCACCTCTACTGAAACCTACTGAAAAACCAAAACTATCTAACTATTTATCTACAAGTGTTTAACATGTTTACTCGAAAGCTAACTTAAACTATAGCAAGAAAAAAAAACCTGGTGCAGAGTTATCAACGTGGAAGGGGATAAACAATTGTCTTACCATCCGCTATCAAACCTTGGAATCAGTAGGCGATAATCGACGTCCCGGGTTTCCCGCTATTTCACTGACAATTCGTTGCCGTTAACACAACGAAATGAAAAATCGAACGCGAAAAAGCTAAAAGCTTTTGACTAAGCTAAACGAGCTTATTGATAACAGACGCCCGCTGCGTAAAATTTATCATTTAAGGCTGCATCTGGCTTTTCTTAGGATGAGTATGGAACAATGCCCCGCTACCGTAAAATAATATAAGCGTTTCCTAAACTGATCTTTCAAAGAAGAAAGTTGATGTTGCTGTAACGTCCGCTTCGTATTGTTATTTGCTTTGTTTTAAATTTGAATTTTTACTGTTGTGAGCAGAATTAGAAAGGCATGAAACACGGGTTGAGAATCCAACACTTCAGTAACTCTATTTAGCCGTGGCAATGTTAACATCTAAATACTCATGCACATTGATGACAATACGGTGTCAACATTAAAGGAAAATTACTAATTGTGGATTTACATGTAATAACAGCTACATATGTCAAATACTTTAAGGGGATAAGGAGTTACGACTCCAACTCGCAATGACTAAGTGTTCACTCTAACATATCGTGTGTCTTGTAGTTGTGCACACAAACCGTATGTTGACTTCAGCTATCAGCAAATAAAATTAATTAAGATGCTTTACATAATGACGTATGATTAATGGTAAAAAAATTATGTAGAAAGCATCATTATCTATCTATTCAGGAAGTTAGATATTATGCATGTCACATCACGATAGATCGGAGTATACAGTAGTTTATAGGATTTAAATTTCATGATGTTGAATGTACTGTGAATTGCCAGTACCTTTTCATAACCCTGATCAACTGGAATGTATATAGAAACTACTTTAACGTGATATTAAATTTAGTCTCATAAAACATTTTCTTTTTTGTTCAATTCATAAAAAACTGATAAAGGCTATCTAAAACGTCGGGATGTCATTTGCTGAAAATCAAAGTTTTGTTTTGTCTTACTTCTATTTAAGATTAATTTGTAAATTAGAGCATAAGTTATTATTTCATATAACTATGCATTGAATATTTATTGCCATTATTTACTTTAACATATATGGGCAACTTTAACCATAATCCAAAAACCAAAAAAAAATTTATATAAGCGACACACACTACATGATCTGAATAGGTCTACATCATAAATACGGACGAAAAGAGCTAAAATCGAATATATAAAAATCATGGCTTCCAGTAATTAAGATATCAGAATGATGCATAACTCTTCAAGTTCCCCAATGAGGTAAAAATTCGTAGCAAGAAAGACGTCACTATAACTTACGTAGTCGACAAGCAAGAAGCGACAAGGAATTACATGGATTCAATCGCTACCGCCCAAGTGGCAGAATCAAAGAAAAACTCAGTGCAAGAATCGACCGCTTAAGAAAACATGCTGGCGATGAATCAAAATCAACCAATCAACCAACTACCATTGGACATTGCATACAAAAGAGGCAATAATAATATCAAAAGTTTCAAATGCTATTGAGACCTGTGTAGAAGCATTACTAGATAACAAAAAAAAAAAAAAAAGAATTGATAAATAGGAAGTTTGCTTCGATGGAAGCAATGCTAATTTAACCGTAGGAGATTGTGTGTTTAGGGTGTAGCGTCCACAGACACAATATACAATTTCGTGGAAAGAGATCTAAAAGATTTCCACTTGCTAGCGACAGGAATTTCAAGAGAATGGTATTGGTTGTTTATATCATAGATGAGTAGACAGCGCTAACATCAAATAAAAAACTACTTAAAACTTAAAATGAATAGGCTTCGTAATCGGAATTGGTGATTTTATAATTAGCACGGAAAAGGTACCACCGACACAGAAGTTACGAAATTTTAGATTGATGAAAAAAGTTGGGACGTTTCCTGGAACTGCGAAATAGTATGTTAGATTTATAAAAAACTTCGCATCCATATCAGCTCCGCTAGTTGAATAATCAAAAAAAAAAAAGCAACTCTGCATAACACAAGAAACTGACGCAGCATTTAGTTTGCTGAAATCACATTTGTCAGCGGCATCAGTGTTCCATTTGTTCCAAATTCTCGAAGCGGTTCTATGTGTAATGTGATGCATCAAATTATGAGATAGATCGTGTTTTATATCAAAAGCATGAGTGTAAAAAAGTAGAAAATCCTATAGCATATTTTTCTATGAAATTGAATTGTTGGTAACGTAATTATAGCGAGACATCAAAGGAGTGTTTAACAGCTGTAAACGTAATAAACAAATTCAAGGCATATAGAGAACGGATGCCTTTTATAGTGGTGGACTGTGTGAATTATTTGACATCAATAAAAAATTTGAATAGAAAGTTAGCAATATGGTCATTACAATTACAAGCGGACCGGAAAGTAACTGAATGTGTAACAACTGATATTTTATCATGCACGATGGAAAAATTAAGCTTATCGCAAGATGTAAAAACACTAGTAGACTGCGAGATAACTGGTTGTTGCGATGAAAAATATTTGAAATCAACTAAAATAATTGTGGAAAATTCGAGCAAATTACTGTTCTTAAGGATAGAAAATGTTTTGGTTTCTCAAACATACTATATATAATAAAAAAAAATGAAAGACATGAAAGAATTTTAATAGAAAATTTGGATACCACAAATTCTAAGGAGGACGTGATAACCGGAAGACAATTACAGTAATTACATATAGACTTCGTTGAAAAGTACGCTACAGCAAGGAACGGCATACATATTTACTTCTTTACGTTTCGGAAATCCATGGAAGAAGCTACGAGTATCAATGTGATTGACTTCTTACACAAAGAAATTTTTAACAAATTTACAGTTTCGAAAACAGTTTGAAAATTCTTTAGCATCCTTTCAAATAACACAAATGAAAACAGAAAGAATCAATCAAGTTGTGTTAAATGCTGCGCGTATATAGTTAGGAAACCATTATCATCGCGATTGGTTTTTTTGACGAGCAAAGTGAATTCAAGATACCAACTCATAATTTTCGGCTCCAAAATTGGAGTACAAGATTTTTAATTGCTTACGGTAACTTTCGACATTAGCTGTGCTCCTTACATTGTTGTTTGAGCTCTCCCACAAACAAACTATGCTCAAAGAAGAACGGATTTCACCAATCGTTTAAGACTCAGCAATAAAAACTGGAGACACGTTGATTCTTCAGATAAATTAACTAGCCATACTGCTCGAGGCATTTCTGCCAGAGAGCTGAAGAAAAAAGAAATTAGCCGCTTTTAGCCACAATGACTGATGCTTCTCCTTGCAGATTCCCCAAAATTCAAGCTAAGAACACCTGCCGACATAATATGGACGATCAGAAAATCTACTCAAATTTACTTATCTCATATTTACGAAAACGTACTGGATAGATATTGCAGTTATATTCGAGCTTTAAGCAATTTATCTTGCGTTTCTCGCTTCTTCCGTTTTACTCACTCACTTACAAATACTAAATCTCGGTAAATTAAAATTGTAACTTTTAAAAAAAGTCTTCTTGCAGCTTGCCAAGAAATTCATTTTACCGAATAGGACACTATTGTTAAAATGTTATCTATCAAAGGGGCATTAGCATACTTGTCTCTAATCTCTTCATCAAGTCAAAAGGCATAATCCGCATATATCGTAGGCTGACTCAATCATATAGTTTGACTAACGAATAACGTTTTCTTCAGCCTCTTCTGTGTGATGAACTTCTTCTTCTACTACACTTCATCATGTTCATACTTGCAATGACTCAAGTTGATTGATTGCTGATCATACATATGGTTAGACATGGTTTTTTAATTCTTTGTAAATCTTATAAAATTAATATTTCGATCATGTAAAATTTTCTTCTTATATAAACAGAAGAGGACCCAACCAATTATGGTCTCGTTACTGCCAGAACGAATTTGCAACGTCCAATTGTTAAAACAGGTGTACATTTTGGAAGACTATTTGATATAAGGAAGACTATTTGATTATGGAGATAGACCTTATGGAGTTATGGTTTTTGTTCGTTTGCTTTGCCTCTAAAGCAATGCACTTTGAAGCTATTAATCACTTTTCAACGTAAATTTTTCTAGCTGCTTTTTCTAAGTTCTATTCTCGTCGCTGTCGTTCAGCATATCATAAAAGTAGATGCCGAAAGAATCTCGGAAGGCATCCGAAATGGATTAGTCTGTAGCAACGTGGATCAGTTCGTCACGTGGCATTTAATAAGCCGAAGTAAAAAAAAATTAACAAACAAACAGATTTTTATTTTAACAGAGTTTGCTATTAAGTTAATTATCGTAAAAGATTGTCTGCATTCAAGACCCTTCTGTTGCAGGACCCTAATACCTTTGAACGTCAGTTCACTTTTTAGAAGAAATGTCATCATCTAAATTTAACATTCCATTCTTTGAATGTAAGATTCTTAAAATGTGAAATTTTTCATTGTATATTTGCAACTAGATGGAAGAAAGACTATTTAAAGGATTTCCCCAAACGTTCTAAGTGGAAAAATTTTTAAAGAAATTTTGCTAACTGTGGTTTAATTGTGGTTTAATTATTAATTGTAATTCATTATGATAATTTACCGCCAAACACTTCGCATTTAGGATGTATAGCAAAAGTATATCAGTGTCGATAAGAGCTTACGCATCGGTGATAAAAGTAATTCAAATTAAAAATTAACTAAGTATGAAGAATTGATGAAAGTAAGCAAACAGGTATAAGGATTTTACGACTTTATGACTGTACTCGACGGCTTCTACTTAACGACACTTCGACTTTATAACTTGACTCGCCGACTTCCTCTTAACGACCGAGTTCTTTTTTTGTGTTTCTCTGCAACTTTACTTCGTTTGTTTAACGGTTCGTTGTCAGGTTTCCACTATCGACTGCTTTTCTAGGCATCTGCACTTTTTATTTCTATAAATACTTTTCTTATGCCAACGGAAATTTATATTAATACTTTAAATCTTCCTCCCCAATCTGCAGTTGTGGACAAACTCTAACTATAAAGCACATTTTCTGCGACTGCCTTAAGTTTTCCTTGGCTAGAAGCATTGCATTTGGAGCGACCAACCCTTTGGACTTCTAAAATCAGGTTCAGAACCGAATGTAAATTCTATATATTAATTTATTAATACTACTAAGCTCATTATCTA
The DNA here is from genome assembly GCF_014805625.2 of Glossina fuscipes. Lineage (NCBI taxonomy): Eukaryota > Metazoa > Arthropoda > Insecta > Diptera > Glossinidae > Glossina > Glossina fuscipes. The sequence goes on from NW_024003726.1 coordinate 1,036,077, forward strand.
ATGTACATTTATTTATATTAGAGCCGATAGCCTGTGCTGCTAGTGTTCAATGTCTTTTTTTTTTTAGTCTAAGAAGTTATTTCATTAGTCTAAAATTATAATAATAAAAATAATAATATATTAATACTTCTCTTATTTTGTTAGTGTAGACGTCACCGTCTGATATGTCAAGTCGCTTATCTCAATTAAAGCCACGTTATGCAAAGGCAGCTTATGAACTTACAAACATATGAGTACTGAAAGAGAAAATCAAACAGGAAATAATGCAAATGTACAGACAAATGTAAAATATGTATATGTTGATTGTTAAGCACTTGAATATCATTAAATGCACGTAACACAAATTACAATCCCAAACGCATCGCATATTCAACGTAATCTTTGGAACGACCGTACGCAATCTTCAACACATTATGGCGCTATTTATTTGATACTTTTTTTAATTTCGAAAGGTGTTAAAGAAGTAACGTAATATCATAAAAGACGGTTTATGTTACAATATTTTAATACATGTTATATACTGTTAATACAGTGTATATGAAAAGAATAGATTTGAAACAATAAATAAATTTAAAAATCGCAAGTGCGGTACAGTTTTCAATCAACTCGATAGTCATCAATGTTAGTGCTTTAAGAGTTTACTTTTAGCATTTTTTTCTCTGACTAAATTAATACTAATAATATTAACAACAAAAAAGAAAAAATATAATTTGGTCTTGAGTTTTTGGGCACTGTAGTCTATGAGAGTAATAATAATAATGATAATAAAAATAACAATAATGATATGTCCAGCGAACCCTAAAACGTAGTGTGTTGGCAGCATCATTAGTTGGATTTGTTAGTTACCAACATTAACCAAGTCGAACGGATAAAGAATGACTAAGAAGGTATCATCAACGGAGAGAATACGTTTTCGTGCTGGTATGGCTGTGTCTTGTGAAATAACTTAAGTTACCTATGTTTTTGTTCCTTTCCTATATTAAACACGTGCCTACAGTAATCCAAATTGTTTTATAAGAGAAGTTACAGAAATATTCCCTACAAATCTTTTCTTACGGGTGACTTTGGTAGTGGTATAGAATAAGTTTCTAAGCTGCTCGGCGGAAATATCCGCCAAGACTGCCAACTTCTTTTAGCGCCAATGCGAGATCGGCTAAAAGTTGTCCCTAGCTAGATGATTTAGGCGGATGGAACGCTTTATTTAATTGTTAATTTACAACAATTATCATTATTTCATTTTACTACGGTTAATTATACTTAAATTTTACAAAAATATCTTATCGTTAGCGTAAGCATAAAATTTTAACCGATTAATTTAATGAGGGCGCCTAACGTCGTATTGCATTACGAAACGCAATTCTCAGCTAGTTGAAGTGTGATATAATTTTTTCTTTCGTTTTGTAAATGAATTATGCTGATTTTGCATAATTTTGTCACACTTCAAAGTTGATGCCACCATATGCGATCACACTACAATATATAAAATCAAATTTCGACAACAATCACCAAACTGTCATATGTATAAAGTTAGTATAATAAAATAAAGATCAGAAAATAATATTGATAGGAATTATATTAAGAAAAGATCATAAACGGTAATCACACGATAGAAATAAGCAGCTTCATTAAAATATCATCACGTGATTATTTCTATACACAGCAAACGTACTAATTTGTCTTGATATGTACCCTTTAGAAACGTACTTCTAAAATAAAACAGATGGTAATAGAAATTTACTGGTCCTAATATTATTCCTTCCTAATCATTTATTAATAGTCAACAGTTCGCAAAGTGCGAAGTAAACTTTAAAGCACTTGGGTCAATTGAAGGAGAATTTGAGAAGTCGTGGTGATAATGACGACGGCTGCTGTGGTTTATAGTCGTATAATTCTCACAAAGCAAACGCTTTCAAAGAGATTAAAGATTAAAGATTAAGATCCGTAAGAGAGCGAACATATGCGTACGATGTTAGAATGTATTGGATACATTTTTGCGAGTTTGTATGAGCGCTATGGTAGAAGTATTTGCGTGTGCTTATGCGTGCCCATAGAATAAATGTAAAAACTCATGTTGCGCCAAAACAATTCTATGTTTCAAAGTATACTGAAAAACGCAGGGACTTTTTAGAAACCTCGTTTTTTAATACGTTATATTACGTTTCGTTGAACTATCGAAACGATCAGTCACAAAGCTTATCTACCAAAATGAAGTGAAATATCCATGACTTATTTTTTTGCGTATCAAAAAACCTTTTGTACTTATCTTTTCGTTGAACTCTCAAAGCGACCAGTCATAAATTTTCTACACAAAATAAACAGTTATATAGTTAAATAAAACACTGCTACTCTATTGCAACTGATTGCAACTGATTTGTTTGCCATAAAATTTGCTTCAGCAAAATATTTTTCAAAATAAACAATTCGTTTTATTACAAACGTGCTTATTGATTACATTTATTTTTCAAGGAGTACCAACATTCTTAATAGATACCTGAACATTTATAATTATCAAGAATTTCGGCACGCAGACGTTGTTTCTCATGGAAAGTGCTGTTGAAGCAAATTGTCGCGACATCGCGATAAGAAGAATAGCGACCAGAAAAATGGAAAGTATTGTAAGAGAAACGAAGATAAAGTTTCCGTTAACTCGTCCCTTCTTATAAGAATGGTTGCTTTCAATCATTGAAAAACGCTAAAAGGTAACAAATAACGTCTCCTAATTTACTTTCAACATTTAAAAGCGCGATTGGGTTAGTGTTGTTCAAGTGCATTTCTTTCATCAATTCCAGAGTGAGGGTTTCCACGATAAGGTGATTTTCAAACTTAGCTTATACTACCGCAGGTAATGGCTTGGAAAAGATGTTTTCCGAAAATGAGAAAAATTTACAATTCACCTTTAGAATAAAAGGTTCTTGGTCTATAAGGACCGCGCCGTTGAATTGGTTCAGTAAGAGAGTACAAGAATGCAGTGATTACATAGGCATTACTTGTTAGGGTACAATTAAAGAATATACCACGTATCAAATTCGGAAGACGTTTGGGCTCGCTTATGCCTCCGACATTGTCATTTTTGTATATTGCGATTTTGTTAACACTTTTATTTTTAATGCCGAAAATTTTTTTACTAGACTCTAGTATCTCGGTAAATTTTATTTTATTGACAATGCTTTTAGTTCTCGCTGGTTTTACTATAAGCTGTTTACATGGCTATTTATTAGTTGTTAGGATAGTTCTGATGTAAAGGTAGTTATGTTTAGCAGCTTCTTCGATTTCGCTAAACTCGAAAGATTTTTCTATGTTTGAAGAAGATAAATTTATGGTTTCATAGAGATTGTTGACTATCTACATTTCGTTACTGGATAGGATAAAGAAACTTCTCTCTTCCCCCTTTCTAATGTGATATACACTCTGCTGTGGCAGTTGAAGAATGCTCTACAAGAGTGTTCTCTTTACCTTTGCCAACGGAATCTCGAGTGACTGTTTAAATGTTCGTCAATGATTTAAAAGTATGAAAATGTTTTTGAAAACATTTTAACTGATCGGTGCCCATGATATGCAGCTGCATCCACTACTTCTGCCCATAAAGCATCCGACGCTTTCATATTTAACAAGACACTTTCTACACATTTCTATCAATAATCTATTTGCCCACTCAGCTGAACTTTTGCACTATATGCATCATAGACGAGTCGACTTGTGTTCAGTGTAGTGCGTGTTTTCTATTCGTCTGCGTTTTTTCAATTGTTTCGGTGTTTTCGGTGTTTTTGTGTATTTAACTTCTGTCTTTTCAGTGTTATTGCTAAAACTGGTTAACGCGTACATCACATATGTGCTTTTGTTTCGTCTATATATAATAAAAAATAGAAAACAAAAAAACAAAATAAAAAAAAATAAAAAAAATTGGAAACATTTGACACTTTTCTTTAGTAGTTCCCAACCTTCTTGCACAGTTCCCAAACCTTTTCAAGTGAGTGGTTATTTCAAAAATAATAATAAATAGACAACAATAAGGCATAATGGCCCCGGGGCCGCCAGACAAAAACCCGAATAGATTTTATCTATTAAGTGATACATCCCCCCAAAGAAAAAAAAGTAAAAAATCAGATTTTCCGGTGTTGCCGATCAGCGATATAATCCCTATTGATAAAAAATATATTGTTATTTCTTCAACCGATGTTCGAATAACAATTTCCCAAATTAGCCCTTTTGCTATAAAAAAAGCTC
>NW_024003726.1:1040700-1043489 GCF_014805625.2 Glossina fuscipes
GTCAACTTAACCCTCCCTCCACTCTGCTTACATGTCATTACAATTAAATAAAGTTTTTAAAATTCTACAATGGAACATTAAGGGACTTATTAATAATTTTGATGAACTCCGTACACTCATAAATGATTTTAATCCAACCTTTTTATCGCTTCAAGAAACCCATTGAAGAAGCTCTTTTAATCCTATTCAACCAAATCATATACTGGATACTTCACGAATGCTGATCAAAACTCATATTCCAAACAAGGAGTAGGTATTTTTATAAAATCAAGTATACCTCACAAACGCATAAATTTAAGCTCAAATATACAAGCCGTAGCGATACAAATAATGTTAAATATAAAATTTACAGTGCTTTCGCTCTATATTCCACCTTCGCAATCGTTTTCTCAGCAAGAACTCTACAGTTTATTCTCCGTACTTCCCCCCCCATTAATTATATGCGGCGATTTCAACAGCTGGAATACCATCTGGGGCTCAACAGTGAACAACACTCGCGGTACTGTTTTAGAAAAGGCCTTTTTTCAAAGCAACCTTTGCGTTTTAAATGATGGAAAACCAACGCACTTCTCAACTCATCATACTTTTTCACATATTGATTTAACATGTTGCTCTCCATCACTTCTTCCTTTGGTGTCCTGGTCTATTTCTGATGATCTACATAATAGTGATCACTTTCCAATCATAATCGATCTTAAACTTTCAACGTCCTCTGCTACTCCAGCAAAACAGGCCAAATTCCTCCTAGATAAAGCGGATTGGATCAATTACTCCAAACAGGTGGAGTCATTTTTGAACTCAAAGCCATTTAACGGAAACTGCAACCATGATGCTGCTATTATGTCTAAATCGATTCGCACGGCTGCTCATCTTTCTATTCCTCAATCCAACACCCCTTTTAAACGAGCTAGGGTTCCATGGTGGAACAACACGCTTTCGTTTTTGAGGAAAAATAAAATGGATCTATGGCATCGCTTTAAGAGATGTCCTGATCAGAATCACTTGTTATTATACAAAAAGGCCAATGCTCTATTCAGGAAGGAATTACGGAAATCAAAGGCACTTAGTTTCGAACTTTTCTCGAGACGAATTCACAGAAATACATCAATGAAAGTTGTCTGGAACAAAATCAACAGACTTAATGGGACTTCAAACCTGAACCAAATTTCTGCCATCTGCACTCCCAATGGAACTTTAACTGACGCAGATGAGATTTCTAATTACTTTGGAAAAGTGTGGTGCGAATACTCCTCTGACAGCAACTTCTCCAGTGCTTTCATTGAAAATAAAAGGACTCCAATATCTCCTTCAAATAATATCGATAGATGTGCCATGTTCCTGGAAAATAGCGTATCTACATCAGAACTTGGAAGTTGTCTCTCCAATTTGAAGGGGAAGACACCTGGTCTAGACCGCATCTCATACCAAATGATCAGTGCTATGTCGAAGTCTAGTAAAAAGAAATTACTGGACCTATATAATATGGTATTTATGACTGGCCATATACCCTACATGTGGAAAATGGCAACAGTTGTTCCAATTCCAAAGTCAAAAAATGTCTCCATCGCATCTGATTATCGCCCAATTTCTCTTTTATCTTGCCTCTCTAAGGTTTTAGAGAAGATTATGGCATCTAGATTTTCTTGGTTTCTTGAATCCAAGAACCTGATAACAAAGCAACACGTTGGTTTCAAGCGGGGTAGAGGATGCATCGACGCTCTGTTACATATTGATTATTTCACAAGCAAAGCAATTTCCGAACGAAATCACGTAACAATTCTCTCAATTGATTTCGAAAAAGCATTTGACAGAGTTGGTCTTCATGTTATCTTAAGACTCTTGAAATCATGGAATGTTGGACCCAAATTCTTCAACTATATCAAATCATTCATGTCGCATCGGCGGTTCAAAGTTAGAATCAACAATCATCTTTCTGATTCCTTTCCGCTAAAGAATGGCATTCCGCAAGGATCTCCTCTCTCTGTCACGCTTTTCCAGATCGCTTTCAACGAAATTAGCGAAATTCTTTGCCGTGTACCAAGAGTGGAACATTGTCTCTACGCGGACGATGTATACATTTTTACAAAAGAAAAAGACAACACGAAAGCAATCAACATCCTCGAATCTATTGCATGTGAGATCTCCACATGGGCAAACTCGTCAGGAGCTATAATCTCTATACAAAAATCAAAAAAAATGCACATTTGTCGAAAACAAATGTGCGATGCAGGAAACCTACTGATGCATATTAACGGCTTACCAGTACTAAATGTGCAGACGCTCCATGTTCTCGGGCTCACGTTTTCAAACAATTATCGCACACTGCCTTCGTTTAAAAAACTCCCTTTTAACAAGGGTAAATTTCATACAGTACGTTGCTTGGAGAAGCCATGCGCATATTAACACTATCGCTTATCTTACCAAAATGCTTGTGTTAAGCAAGATTGACTATGCTTTGATAATTTATGGCAATAGCTGCAAATCTAATATCAACATCCTTAAACCGGTCTATCACCAAGCCGTTAGAGCAAGTTGTTATGCTTTTCGGACGACGCCCATAAATAATATTATAATTGAAACTGGTCTCCCAACCTTAGAAAATAGACTGTATGAGTTAAAAGCTAAAATAGTCCCTAAGCTTCTTAATTCAAACAAATCCATTCTCGGTGATGACGTAAGAAAGATTATTATTGCGAAGAAAATTGCAAAGTCACCATCTGCAATTGACCGTTGTTTGTGCATCGCAAAGGAATTGAACATTCCCTTAAAAATTTTCCGCTCTTTTGGTG
>NW_024003726.1:1043589-1169802 GCF_014805625.2 Glossina fuscipes
AAAATTTTCCGCTCTTTTGGTGTTAAACCTCCCTGGATTTTGAAAGACTGCTCTTTTGACATCTCACTGTCTATGCACAAGAAAGAAGATACTCCAAATTGCGTCTTTAAGAATCTAAAAGCTGAAAAAACTCAAGTATTGGAGAGTACTGGTTGGAATCTTTTTTACACAGACGGCTCAAAATCTTCTGGTCTGCCTTCCGCTTGTGCGGTGGTAGACGCTGCAGGATGGGTTCTTGTCAACCACATATTTCACGAAAGTACTTCAACTTTCATCCTTCACGCTGCCAATCTTGCCCATAAAAACAAACTCAAAACCGTCATTGTTACTGACAGTTTGTCTGTATTACAAGCTACCCGGAACCCTTCGACTTCGAGATGGAGCACCATCAACAAATTAAGGAATATTATTACTACACCCGACGAAAAAATTAAAATTTTATGAGTACCAAGTCACATCGGTTTACTGGGAAATGAGCAGGCTGATCGAGCGGCAAAGTATGCTGCTTCTGCTTCTCTAATTATGGATGATGTCATGGAAAAGTTGGATCTTCAAAGATACATTGGAAGAAAAGTTAAAGAGAAAATTGCAGAAGGATATTTACAATACCATCATCAACACTACTCTTGCATTAACCCTCAATTAACTCCACCTCTATATCCAACAAATGTTGAGAAAACCAAGATCCAAACATTTTCGAGAATTCGCCTTGGTCATACAATTGCAACTCACCAATGGATCCTGAAGAAGTCTTCTCCCCCAATCTGCTGTTGTGGACAAACTCTTACTATAAAGCACATTCTCTGCGACTGCCTCAACTTTTCCTTGGCTAGAAGTATTGCATTTGGAACGATTAACCCTTTGAACATTCTACAATCAGTTTCAGAACAGAATATCAATTCAATATTTTACTTTATTAATACTACTAAGCTTATTATCTAATATCCATTTTTTTAAATTAGAGCCGTTAGCCTGTGTTGCTAGTGCTCAATGTCTCTTTTTTTAGTCTAAGAATTCAATTCATTAGTCTAAAATTAAAATAATAATAATAATAATAATAATAATTGCACTATATGCTATAAGACAAGGTTAATACTAGTGCTGCTGCACATTTAAATCAAATTATGAGGTAATATATATCCGGCTTTTATCTCTTTTTTTTACTTTGATTTTCTGTTCAGCTTGCCAAGACATTGCAAATTTTGGATTGTGCAAGGTTTTTGCTTTCATATTATCTTGGGAAGAAAACCTCACTTTGTATTGGATTATCGCATGATTATAACTTTGATTCATATGCACTTCCTGCACGTGAGCCTACCAAACCAAATGCGATGACGTAACCATTTTGATAGATTTTTCATAATTTATTACACACTAACCCCTATACATTACTGTGTTTTATATCTATTATTAAATTATTAATAAATAAATACAATTTTTAACTCTATACTCCGGGCATCTATTTACTATCAGGAAACTTCTTCAAAATGAAATTTAAGGCGTAACATAGTTCATATTTTTTAATCGTCGTATTTAATGTTTCTTTAGATAATAATTGAGTAGCCACAGATTGTAAAAATTAGTTATCTGAGAGTTTGCCGATACATTGTTTCATGGGAATATTATTACGAAACTAAAGTTGAAAAGTAGTGAAATCGAATATAAGTATTGTACATGTGAAATGCACATAAATGTTTCATTGTTGCAACAAAATGTGAGCAAGTTTGTTTCATCCGAGTATACAGCGTAAGAATCCGTCGATCTGCTTTTACCATTTTACCTGTAAAGAGGGCAATGATCTCGATACGATAATAATAGCGAAATGGGGATAAAATATTTTTTCTTTTGATTATATGAATTCGAAGTTAAGTTATAATATAAAAGTAAATACTAGAAGAAGTGACAGGAAATCTTAGAGTTTGCATGTATTATGCAAAATAGGAGCTTATTTGAACAATTAAACAAATTCAACTATCTTTCTCGCTTTCCAGGTAATTTTCCATTATGTATTCTCTTCATTCCATACCTTCTTTTGTATTCTCCATGCACAAAAGCAGTGAAGTACTCTCTCTCGTATCTATCACATGAGACGAAAGCAAAATATTTATCGAACGAATTCTCCATAGAAATGAATATTCAGAGCTTCATATATAAGATAAAACAGATGTGAAACAAAAACAAAGCCTTGTTGTAATGTAAACAAAACTATTTCACAGCAACAAAACATAAAAGAATTTATACGTCAAGGAGTCAGTATGTCAGTTAGTTCTGAAAGGATAATTGGCTCTTCCAAACGCAAGGCTACAAATGAAAACTATTTGGAAGCAATGTACAAATTGACGGAACAATCGAAAGGAAATGCTAAGAGAAAAAGAAAAAGGAAGAAAAGTAGAATAGCAATCAATCCGACAAACCTTTGAGATGAATGCTCAACAAAGTGGACTCCCAGCAACAGTAGGATTTGAAAATGAAATTCCTCTTTTTTGTTTTTATATTTAACTTTTTGGTATTATTAATTGGATTTTAATCAAACCAACTTTTTAAAATACCGCAGAAATATTATTATTATTATTATTATAAATTTAGCCAGAGAATAAATTCTTAGACTAAACTCTTAAAAGCATTAGCATCTAAGGCTTTCGGCTTTATTAAAAACTCTAAGGCACTTGAGATTTGAACCCACGACCATAGCGTTGATAGTCGAGACTCTTGCCTACTCGGCCACTCAGGCGGATGCCGCGGAAATAAAATAGTGTAAAATGAATAAACTAATTGCTTTGCATAACGGAAATATATAGTCTCTACAAAGATTTCGCTAACATCTCCTTGGTTAGATTTAAAAAAAGTCAAATACTTCTTCTTCACAATTAACAAATTTATTCACCAAACTTGATTTCACACAACACAATTCAATTCTAATAGCTGTACATATTTTTCTTTTGACGCTAATTTTTTACAAATGCAACAGTGAAAGAAAGTTTTGTGGTAATTTTTCTTGGTTTCTTGGTTTACGCCCAATACAAGCGACAAAAATATCATTGTCTCTCGATTTGCCGTATCTCAGAGAGCACATTGGCATCAGTCAGCAACATATATGGTTACAGCATCAGGGCATTGATTATGTATAGCATTAAATTGGTTTCATTTTCGAGTTTCGATTTTTAGCTATATGTATGCACAATAGGTGTGAAAAACGCCTTCTCAAAAGTGTCAAAACTGGCATAAGCAAAATTGCTCACGTTTTGCGTTAGCGTTGTGTTGTATCTATAGAGAAAAATAGTTGTAAATTGAAAATGAAATAAACACCGAACAAAATTGTTTACTTACAAACAGCTGAACCCAAACAAAATCTTGTAGATTTGTGAAGGTTAAGTAAACTAATTGTTTTAATTTTTGTTTTTCACTCCAATTGGCTAATTATTAATCTTAGTTTACCAAAGTTTGCAATGAATTGTGTATCATCAATATTTTTATCACATACTGTGGCCATCATTGGTAAAGCGCGAAGGAGCAACAAATCATAAAAATCATCACTCTACTGAGTATATTCTTCTTATCATCAACTGGCATAATCCATTTTACTAAACAAAACAAAAAAAGGTTGTTATTAAATAATCAAGTATTGTTGAGAAATATATTGTAATATATGTTATATTGACTGGAGTGGATAAATGTTTATTTATGGAAAGATTCACTATGAATCTTTGCCAAGTGTGACTGTGTTTTAATAGAATACCCTACGCTGCTCGGCTTCAGAACGCCAAGTTGATCTGTTTCATAAAATGCCAATCGAGATCGGTAAGAAACAGTCCCTATGAAATTTAGGCGGATGGAACGCCTTTTGATCATTAGCGAATAAAACGCTTTTTTGAATTGCTTTATGACAATTAACTTTATTTAATTCTTACCTGGCTATTTATACACAAATTATTACAATAAATTATGCTAACGTAAACAAATAATAATTGTTTTAATTGGGGCGTCTGACATCGTATTGCAATTCTCAGCTAGTTTAAGTGTGACATAATTTTCAATTTTGTTTTAGCAAAAGAATTATACTGAATTTGCATAATTCTGTCACACTTAAAAGTGGATGCATATATTGATATGCGATCACACTACGACATACATGAGGGGGAATGGTTTCTCTATTACATTATATAAGAACTTCGAAATTGGCGGAAAAGAAATCTTCTAATACGTAGAAGCGCTCTGCTGCACGCTTTAAATAGTCTTATGTTATCCGAAAATATGTAAGTAAATGATTTTATATATTTGTCAACAATGTAAGTGAATATATACGTATTGTTATATGCAGGAAAGCTTTTGAAAATCCTTTAGGAAAAATTGATGTGAGTGATGGCATAAAAAGAATCCTCCAATGATCCGTTTAGCCCTTACTTTAGGAGTCTGTTGGCTATCAACAGCTGGCGGATAACGATTTTTACTCAAACGTATCATCAGTGATACAAAAAATACAAAAGAACTTTGCGCTGAATGGTGGTAAATTAATTTATATGCTTTTTTCTCACATGCATGCAAATATTTTATTTGTGTGGTTTGGCTAGTTAAAAGATTCCATCCTAATGGATCATACATTACACGTTATACTCTAGCACTAGACGAGATTATAATACTCTGAACACAACTAGTTGTTCTTATTTTATTGAAGCAATGAGAAGTAATTTTCTTAGAAATCCTAAGGAAATTTTTAAATTAGTAAATTGTTAACATAGAGTAGGAGGGTTTCCTTCTGTTATGAGGTTTGACAATTGGATATATTTTTCTGACAAAGTCTGCCAATCTTCCAATATTCCGTCGGATAACTATTCAATAAACTCATTTGATATTTTTCCCTATGTGTTCTTTTCCGGAGACGATATCTTCGTAGCGGAACTTTAGAGCTTTCCAGCTTTCCTGGTCGTGGTTGTGTTCCTTCCGCTGTTCTCCAATATTACGACAGAGTGAATCAGGTCTTGATAATCTGTAAGTTATATCGTCTTGGTTTTTCGAATAATATGATTGTCTTTTTTTGTACCTATCTACCCAAGGCGGTTTGTTAATTCTTCCCAATTACTATTTTGATTTGATTTTTTTTTATATTATTTATGAATGACTTTTTTGAATGCATTAAACAACGCCATGTGTTAATGTTTGCAGACGACTTTAAATTTTCCATCTCCTTTGACGCACTATGAGGTATTAAACTTCCTTAGTTCATCAGTCAGAGCCTACACATATGTTGTGTAATCATTGGTACGGTGCTGAATCGAAGAAAACTGGAAAGATATCTTTTGCGTGGGTTAATACATTGCCCTCTTAGTATCATATTAATAATCGCCTCCTGAGAAATTTCTCCAATTTTACAGATTGATTGCATTGTATTGTTTTTGATCCAGGACTTAAATTTGATATTTATATTAAGGTTTCGTTTGAATAAGCTACATCTTTCCTGGAGTCTAAAAAAGGCGGCCTAAAGAATTCAGTGACCCATATTTTACCAAGAACTTTGATATGGCTTCAGCTATACTAACGCTTGAATACGTGCCTGCGGTTTTGATCCCGAGTTGTCGAAGAGTACGTCAAGCAGTGGCGGAATAATATACGAAGCACTGCGCTTTTGTCGACCAGGGCTGGCATCGAACACTGATAGGGCGAATGTTAGTGTACATTCGTATTAAGACGCTTTCGGAATCATCGTGAAATTCATTGCTTAATATATTTGTTTATTTGTACATATGATGACAGAATTTCGCGATTAAAATCGATACGAAATTATGACTTAGAAAATCAACCGAACGAAAAAGGAAAACGAACCAACGACATAGCGTGTTTGTTTTATTTTATCTTGTAAGCCAAACGAAACGATAATATAATAGCAAGAGAACACATAAGCCACAAATCCTTTTTTTTTTTTTTTTGGTATGTTGAACAGAGATGGACTAAGCCAATAGATTTGTGGCTTATATGTCCAAATAATAATCACAAATCCTTTGGCTTAGTCCATCTCCACCCAACAATCCAAACAAAAAAAAAAAAAAAATGTAATAGCAAGATGTTTAGTGTTTGAAAGAAAAAAAAAAGGCTATTGAAATCTGATGAACAGATATGCATGATAAAACCACTTACTACAGCTTGTATATAACACATACAAGCGACAAGGGCACAACTTGTAACTAATTTAAACTAACCCATGAATTATTAATGTATTACGTTGCGTTTGTTTGAGGGAAACATAGCTGATAGTTTGCTTACACAAATATGCCACGAACAATATGTTTGCGAAATTTAATATCGCAGATTTCTCCAATCTTCGGCATTTCTATGTTATATTCGTTTATCATTTCCAGTTCCTGCCATGAGTTTTGGTTAACGCCACTGACCATGCTCCGTGTTTGGAGCGCCTTTAACTTGTGAATTCTTGTGGAATATAACTCTTGTATTTTTCGCAGTATTTGGTCAGTCGTTTTTATGCGGTTTATGACTGATTGATTTAGACATTTCTTGTCGATTTCTTCCAATCTCATTGCATTCAGAAATGCTTCTAATATAATGTGCGTATGGTACGTTAGGAAAATGATTCATCTGATGTGATTTGGCTTGGCTCTATGATGAGTTGATCCTTCAATCGAATTTTTGGAGCATTTGTATGTTAAATCAGGCTTCGCGGGGAAGCTTCCTTACTGTGTTGTGTTGCGCCTGCAGGTCATATTCCTAGTATCCCTTGTGGAGGTCTGAACAGCGTGTCGGCCACTGTGTTACTCCTTCCATGTTTATAGTGCAGTTCGTGGTTATATTCTTCTAACGTCGCTTTCCACCGTCTAATTTTGTTGTTTATATTTCCAGTGGTTAAAGTGCGTGTCAGAGACTAATCGTCCGTGAAAATCTTTAGATTTTCGGCACCATAAATGTAGTTCCTCAGACTTTTAAATGTCCATTTGATAGCGAATATCTCTTTATCGTTTGTGAGATTATGTTTTTCAGGCTTACTTAAAGTTCTGGAGGTGAATGTTATTGCTCTACCACCCTGTTCTAACACAGCTGCCATTTTGTATTTTGAGGCAGCTGTCGTCAGATCAAATTCCCTTTGGAAGTTGGGGTATGCTAGCATGACATTTTCTGATGTTAATCTTTTCTTTATTTTATCAATCGCCTCTAATGTTTTGTCATCCAGTTTTATTGATACCTTGGTGAAGATTGTTTTTGCATTCGTCCTCCTTCCTCTTTTGAAAAACCTGCTAAGGGCTTTGCTAGTTTAGCATAGTCACTGATAAAGCGGCGCTAAAGATCTGATATGTGTAGAAATGACCTTAAGTCCTTCACCATTTTTGGGCTTGGGCAGTTGTTAATTGCCTCAACTTTGTGCACATTTGCGCGTATTCCTGCCGAAAATATTAGAAAGTAAAAATATTCTACTTCTGTTTTTAAAAACTCACATTTAGCAAGCTGTACCTTCACATTGGCTGATTAACGCATTCGAAATATTTTGCCTATGTTTTCGGATGCGTTTCGTCGTCGTTGCCAAAGATGATCATATCGTCTACATAGACTTAGGATATCTTCTCAATGTAATTTCAAACGATGTCGTCTAGAGTCCTCTGAAAAATCGATGGTACGTTTCTTCATCCAAGTAGGAGTCATGTAAATTCGCACTTCCCGTACTCGATGTCCTTTTCTTTTTTAAGAATATTATCTATATACATAATTGCATTGGCAATATTGACAAAGTTTTGTTCAGTTTGTTTTGATTAGTGCAGTGTAGGTGCACGAAGTACTAAAAAGGCTGCTGGCATAATTTCACATGTGACAATATTCAATTTGTAGCTTTTGTTCCCGTCGCTCGTGTTATTTTTTCCCAAGAAAAACATGGTAGATAACCATGTGGATTACCGTACATCTTGCAATTGTCTAAGTGCATTAAATAGTGTAATGTGTTTGAAGATTGGGAGTGACTTATTGTGTTGGTGATTTCAATTGTGGAGAAATCACCATTGTGGTGGAGACATTAATGTAACGCAGCGTACGTTTATTTCTTGTTTGGGAGGATTCCCTGTGAATACTTCTAAGGCGAGACGAGGAGTGTTGACTGTTTTACCTAACCTCGGCTTCGATGCGCCAAGTCAAGCTGTCTCTTTAAGCGGGTCTAATTATGCGGGTTTACATTTTTGCTTTCGCATTTATTCTTTTCGTATTTTTATCGTTATTCTTTCAGCTTTAAGAGTTGTATAAAACCTTTCATTTAAATAAAGAAACCAACTATTAATCAAACATCAACATACGCTTGTTGATCTCTGCTTCATCTGATATATTGCTGAAATACTTGCAAATCACATTACAGTTCCTGTAACCTACCTTCAGAGTCATCAAAAATTTCTATCCACAAAGACACAGACGACGATAGATGATGCTTTGCAGTTTTGTGCAATTATTATAGAGCTTTCATTGAAAATTTTGATAAAATTGCTACCACTTTGAAACGCTATTAAAAAAATCTTAAATGCGTCTCTTCATACAAAGGCCAAACAGCATTTAACGATCTCTGCCCAAAAATAATGAAACCGCAATCCTCCAATATCGGTCATAAATCTTTCATTGTCACTACGTATGCTTTCGAAACAGCTCTTGATGCTATCCTCTCTCAAGGAGAAATAAGTAATGACTTCCCGATATCCTATGTAACTAGATCATTAAACGCACATAAAAAAATGAATGAATCCCTGAAAAAGAATTATTTGTTATATGGTATCACCTTTTTCAAAATACATAGAAAGAAATTGACCGTCCTCGTAGATCGGACAATCGGAAACTTCACGCACAGGAAAGACTAAAACGGATTAGATTACAATTACTTGATTATGATTTCCATGTTATCTATAAAAAGGTAAATACTAGCGATGATGCTTTATGTGGAATCTCGGTCATATTAAAAACAATTAAATACAAATGCAAAAAAATTTTCATAATTAGGCGCTATATGTTGTAACATATGGCAATTTCGCTACTTTGTGGTAGTGTGTTATTTCGAGTAGTGTGTTTTTCGGTGGTGAAGAATGAAGTTGATGAAGCTTCGCTTGGTCAATGCAGGTTCGGGCTTAGCTCAAGCTCCGATAGGTTGTGTTTTTTATAAGAAGAAACAAGAAAAGAAAAAACATTAAGGCTTATTTTTCTAGAACTGAAGATTGAAAGATATGTAAAAGTGTCTTTACACCGCATGTGATTTGCACAAATTTAGAGCGTATGAATATCTCTAATGCTCAAGATATAAGCGTAATAATGATCATATAAACAATACATTTTACCGCTCGAATGAAAGAACACTTGCGCTTGCGAAATAGTGTTGTTGTTAATTCTATCATTTTCTAAAAAAGCAAATATTGTGGCGATTACTTCTTTCATTTGAAAAGAAAAAAAGAAAAGATGAACAGTTCACTTAACAATGCGATCTTTACACATATATTACGTAAGCGTTAATTTACTAAATCATTAAATACTGTTTCGAATACAATTGTGAAAAGAGCAATGTAAACTATTTAACAAATGTATTGAATCAAGCATGGAAAAGAAATTTTGTTGCTGTCGTCCAACATTGCAACAAATTTCAGTAAGTAAGTTAACACATAAGCGAATTTTGTCACCACAAATGGTTGTCATTAGCAGTGCGGTTTTAGTAAGAACTTGAAAACAGTAATGTATAGGTCTGGCATGTCTGTCAGCTAATACATTTAGGCGTATAAACACAATAGAGAAAAAAAGGGAGTTGGACAGTTAGAAAACAAGAACACTTATTCGCAAAGAAGAAACACGTTTTCTGATTACTAAAATGTGAACTTAATATAATGTCTTTTTTAAACAAACTAAAAAATAAAACCATCAATCAAGACGTCACAATTCGCGCCCAACGGAAAGTACTCAACCATAGCTGCACCAGCGTTACTAATAACATGAAGTTTGTAACGTGATTATTCAATACCTTACGATGCGATATAATCCTATCCGATGTATTGCGATAATCCACTGCCCGTCTGCGTTTCCTATCTTCCCTCAAATACGACCGACAATAAATTGGACTTTAGTGGCCCAAGCTTCGCCCTTGGAGCAGATGCACTATAATTGGAAACTTAAGCCAGAAAGTAGAGGGGGATGGTCAATCGAGCGAGCGGCTCAGGTATAATTTTGCCACAGTTAGATTTGTGACCTGGAAATTCATACGTTTCGTCGCTATATTTATACCATTATAGCCAGAATTGTGATACCTCGCACAATTCATTATTTCACGGACACACAGCGCTGGAATATATAATAAGATAATTATACCCAAAGCGAGCATTCATAAAAGTAGAAAATAATAATAATAAGAGGCATTTACTATCATTGCAGGGGAATTATGATACAAAATGGATGCATAATGATGTAAAATTCTTATTATTAGGGAGTTAGTTACTATAATAACTAAGTATAAGAGTTATAAGTTTATATGCATGGATCTTATATATATTTTTGCGATATCATTAGGCCTAACGAATTAATGATTATGACAATATAATATATTGTCGGAACTAATAAAGCAGTAAGGGGTAGAAAATAACGTTAGACCACCGAAATAATATGTTTTAATACGACTAATAAATACATATACATGTATGTGTATATGCCCACTCAATACAATATTATAAGGGATCAATAATATTTTACAACAAATTAGGTTTTCTAATATCACCTTTATATGCGCTAATATCATATTCGCCTTTATAAAAGTGCATCTATTGAGCAACCGTCTCTACATTAGGATATTTTTTGATTATACATATACATACGGAACATTTCTAATTACATATTATAAAACAGTCCAGTTGTATGCATATTATAATATAAGCGTCATAATTGATAAAAGAAATGATCTCTACCTAAACGATTAAATAAGAGAGATGTATTGAAAAACATTCACGACTAATACACATTTCGTGCTTTTATTAAACAAGCATATAAAAGCAAAGATCACTTATGAAACTGTTTGTTCGCATTTGTATGGTGTCCACCATAGACAGATGATGAAGTCAATGCGAACGTATTGCGTACATATTTGTCTGTAGCCAGCAGGCAATATTCATTAGTAAATAACAACTATGATAATGATTTGCTGTAAGATAGTTTAAGCATTGAAAAAAAATATATATACATAAAGTCTCGCAGATATGTATTGATTTTTATCACGGAACGTAAGGATAGGTATAGTTGTGGCTAACATTCTGGATATTATCGATGTAGTATGATGTGATGTGCAGAAAATTATGAGGTTTTAAGGTTAAATTTAGTTTTGCGGGCGGTAAAATGAGGTTTCTTCGGTACTAAACATCACAAGGTAGCTGTATTTTTCAAGCAATCATGGAATTCATTTTTTTTTTTTTTCAAGCAAGACATTTTTATTTATATATTTTTTTTTATTTTATTAATAATTTTTTTATTGCAGATGGCATAACATTTGTATTTCGTTCCGTTTATTTAGAAAGACAACCCTGTAGCGTTACAGAAGGTAGGGTTGGTAAGTTCAATGACGAAAAATGATTACTAACAAAATTTGGCAGCTTAGGAGATTGGTATGCCTAAAGAAAGAAAAATCCGCAAAAGAAGAGGAAGAGTGAGAGGTGAAAGAATTGAAAGAAAAAAAAATATCCAAATGTAAAGAAAAGTAAAATTATTGTCCGGAATCAACGTATATTTTTAAAATTAATAGTGAAAATATTAATAAAAATACTTTTCTCATAAAATAAATTCGTGTTGAGAACAAAAACTTCGAACCTTTTAAATGAATTATTTAAAAGGAATCGAAAATATTAGTGTGAACGTGAAAAAAATATTGTTGAATATTGCGCTGAAACGGTTTTTTTCAAAATTTTCACGAAGATTGGTGTAGAATTTTTATTGCTCGCAATAATAAACGCATTAGAGCTCAAATTTTGTGTGTGGAAAAGGTGAGAATTAAGCCTATTGTACATGTAGATGTTGCAAGTTACTTGCTTATGAGAAAGCGAGTATAGTATTTTAAATTATGATATTTTAATCAAAACCTTTTCCCTTTAAGATGATAAAGCAGGAGCACAAGGAAAGACTTCTTTACATGACAAAGCACAAGACAATAATAATAATATATTTTATTGAAAAGGCATATGAGTACTAAAACAAAAAAAACAAAAAAACAAAAAAACAACCAAAATGGTATTGACATTCACGATTTCGTCTGAACAGTACATTTAATTGTAATTAATTAAATTGAAAGTTTTTTTTTAAAAATATGTCTTTGGAATAATCAGCATAAACACTTTAAACGAACTTTTGTGATTTAAGCGTGTTTGCAAAATGTCTGAAATATCGACTCAATTATTATCGTAGGCCATTATATGCCTTATGTTAAATTATCGATTACAATATACTAAAATGAAAACGGCAAACATTGTGAATGAAAAGTTGACAATGCCATATCGGAAGAAAAATGATGTACTTTGTAATTGAGGGAAGATAGTAACGAATGTGAAAGCAATTTTTTTATCTGAAAGCGATTGTGTTACCGATAACGTCCTTATAAAAATAACTAAATGTTGATGTGCTTGTGTTGCACATAAAAAGTTTTCAATTCATTTATAAATTAACAACTAAAGGTTGTTCGTTTTGAACACTGAATTAATATACTGAATTTAATATTAATATTTAAAATTCGAAGAGATTTTAAACGTTTATAGATATGTAAAAAAGAAATTGATATGTGAAATTTTGTTTAACTTACTATGTAAGTTTGGTACAAAAATGTGGGTGTTATAATCTGAAAAGTAAAAGTGTATAAAAGTGTAATAAATGATAATAAAAAAAATAAATGTAAATTGAACTTTCACTTGATTATTCTTCTAAATGAGGAAAATAAAAGAAATTTATGTACATATATATATCAAATATTTTTTTTACAAAAAAATATAAAGCAAATGTAAAAACAATTTTATTAATATTGTAACGAATTTAGCTTTGTTGTTGGAGAACATAATGTTATAGGCTATAGCTCAATACTTTGGACTAAGCCAAAAATCTATTGGCTTAGTCCATCTCTGTTCAACATACCAAAAATCTATTGGCTTAGTCCATCTCTGTTCAACATACCAAAAAAAAAAAAAAAAAAAAAATAGCTCAATACTTTAGGTAGTGAACGTTATAACGTTTATTCCTATACAGTGTTAGAAAGATTCCCTATGAATCTTTCTACATATGTGACCAGAGTGCTGTCGTGGAATACTTTCCCATGCTGCTCGGCTTCAGTCCGCCAAGTCAATCTGCTTCTTTTAGTGCCAATACTAAGATCGGCTAGAAGCAGTTCCTATCTATAATATTAGGCCGATGGAAAGTCTTTTTAAGTTTTAGCGAATGAAAGGCTATGTGAAGTGCTTATTAAGCTTTGATATAGCCATTTATAATAAATTTTACAGGTATCTTAATGCTAGCGTAAGCAAATAATAATTCTTACGGTTTTTTTCATTAGGGCGCCTACCGTCGTATTGCATCACGAAATGCAATTATCAGCCAGTTGAAGTCTGACATAATTCTCGTTTTTCTTTTTGCAAAAGAATTATGCTGAATTTTCATAATTCTCTCACACTTCAAAGTGGGTGTATAACAACTATATGCAATCACAATCAATATAAAATCTCTTCTAATAACGAATTTTCTTTATTAAAACAAACTCAAAATTGTATTGAATAAATTTTTGTTGAAAGTAAAGTAGCTTAAAAGTTATCGGACCCAACTTCGAGGTTTCCAATGGTAGGTAGGGCAGGGTAAATAGTGGCCCAGGCCGTAGAATCAGTCCGTCCAGTAAGTAAGTTGCGTCCGTCCTTGCATGCGTTAAAGCACGTGTATTTCTTTTAGTTGTAACCTGTGGAGTGTCGTGGGACAAAAATTTCAAACCCCTCTTATTTCCCAAACTAGCTAGCTCAGCAATGGCACGTGCGTCCGTCGAACGAAATAAATGTACATCAAATATCGCAGCTATTAAAAAGTGCAATTCATTTTTTTCTGACTTTAATAAGAACATAAATTAACTGTCCAATAAACTAACATCTCTTTCAATAACGGGGACAGAAGTGAAAGTATACAAAGAGGCAGAGATATTATTCTGAGTTAAATGTGATGAATCTATTAATGTTGTGAAATCGTTACACGGTTTTAACGGGAAGTTAGAGAATTACATGCATAACAAATTTTTGACAAGTGCGACGGTAGTTGCAAACTCTATAAGGCAGTGGCAATAATTAGAAATAAAATTAAGGATCAGTCAGGCTTCGTGCTGACATGCTTCAGTACATTGATCAATTTTTCGGCAATAGCTAGGTTACATTTTACATATGTTGATAAACGACCGATTTCAGCATGTTAATACAAAGTTTTCAATAGTCTCTCAGTTCTAGGATAAGGTTGAAAGAAACTTTTAATTACTAAGAAGCAAAGCGATACTGACATATGGTAGAGTTTTAGCACCGTAAATTGGAAAATATAAAACGCACTTCGGGCTTTCATTACTGGTTTAAGAAAACCACTGTATCACATTCTTTTTCTATTTCCTCCGTCTGATTTACCAACGGCCTTAGCGCTAACTAAGGAAAGTTAGGTAAATAATTAACGCTATATCTTTGCAAAGACTTTTGCAAATAGAAATTAGATTATTTAGTCTAGTTTATTTATTTATTTATTTATTTATTTGTTTATACATGAAATCCAACTAAAAAAAATTACAGTCGGATTTAGTACATCTTAATACAAAATCTTATTCTAATTGTTTTAAAATTAGAATACAATAAAAAGAGAAATACACACAATAAATAAGAGAAAAAGCCGCAAATGGTACCTCCGCGTATTGGATCTTCTATTGAACCTAGCCGAAATATATTCGTAGGTACTTATGAAAAAACTTCATTGCAAAGGCAATTCCAAGTAAACAGCTACCAAATATCGGTTGCGCAATGATTTGGCTTTGCAATGTGGGATCTCATATCAATGGCAACAAAAGAGGTCGCCCTAGTAATAGAAGTTCTGCTCAGTCATTGCCGTCTACGGACGCACGAAAACATTGCGTTGGACAATGGCCTATATTTTAGAACAAATTGAGATGTAAAGTTCTACTATATAAGGGTACCACACATTGGTCATGTAGGAAATGCAGTGCCCTTTATTTTGAAACGTTAAAAAGAGTTGCTTCATGGATTTTCATGTTTTCTAATGTTATGAGAAGTATCATTTATGTTTGAGGCATTATATTATTCTATGCAGTAAATTTGTAGAACTCGATGAGTGATATTAGATGATGATGCTAAATTCATCAAATCGGCCATAAGTATGCACGACATTTGATGCACAAAGAAAAAGTCTCTGTTAAGAATAACAAAAGAATTGGTAATAAATTGACAGCATTATACGAAGAATAAATAATAGAGCAGACAACTCTTCTAATCAAAACTCGGATGATCCAATAGAACAATTTAAGCTAATTTTGTTCTCTTTTATTAAGTTTTTTTCAGCCTAAGATCGATATTTAAAAAAAAAATTTTTTTTCCTTTAAGTTAATGTTACTATTCATTACAGCACTTCATCGTAGACTTGCTGGAAGCTTTATAGGCATCGCTTTAAAGGTGTTCGGTGATATGATATACCACAAACAATAACGTGTCTTGTTAGACACTTTTGTCTCTTTTATGACATGCTACACTGTAAACCTCCTCTACGAATAGACGGAAAAAAAAACGTGAGCAGAGCAACATCGAGTCCGTCACTGAAATTTCTTAAGGAAGACCGAGCATGGCCTTTACTTAAGCGAAGGTTCAGTTGACCCATTAACGAATGCTGTCACTAAAAATGGTTGCCGGTAGTAGTGCGATTGTAGCAAGAACCCAAAGTATTATACGGCTATGGCGTCTCTGTCAGCTGAAAACTGTTGCAAATAAAAGAGAGAAAACAAGGAAGTTGTAAAGTTAGCAGAATCAAGGTTTATAATAAAACAACAACACATCGTATAGATCATTTAAGGACACATTTAGTGTGCGTAATGCAGGCCGATAATTTATAAAAGTCTTGATTCCGGTCGAGTAAAACTTTCGTGTCAATTTCATTGCTATCATTCACTTATAAATAAAAAAGCAGAAAAAAGAGAGTTTTTGATTATATTTAATTTTGGCCGTCAAAATCCAACAAATGACACATATTCTTCTTTTTGAGACAAACCAACTATTAATGGGAATATGAAAAAAAAATTTTTTTTTCAAAAATTATCTATTATAAGAACAAATTGTATAAACAGTTTTTAGCGAATTTTTTGAATTGACAAAGCTAATAATTGTATAATTTCCTAAAACAATGAAGCCACGCTTTTTCGTGGTTGCACGCTTTTACTCGCCGCCACAATGATAATAACGGTTCTCCTATTAAACTAAACATATTCATTACTTTTGTCCCAGTGGCCATTTTTAAAAATTTACAAACTGAAAATCTAATGATCACTACCATTAAAATTAAGATTTAAAAGAAAGGACATTAAATGCAAGATTGTTGGCAATGGTTTGTACCATCTTACAATCGCTTCAAAAGTTTTTTATGTTCTATTTGCGATTGAAGCAAATACGAGGCGGGCCGAAGGCAGAAGTAGAATTGACTGTCAAGAAGGAAAAATTATGTGAAGTTATCAAATTTAAAGGCAGCAGTTGAGGAAGTTGAAAGTGCGCTAAAATTTGGCGCTTGGTGAAACCTTTGGACAGTGATGCATTTTGCTTCATCAGTACTGTAGCGCGGCGAGTGAAATTTTAATGTTTACTTTTCTGTTTATTTTTAATTGTTTTTATGCGTTTAGTAGCCCCAAAGTAATGAATATAGCGACTGAGGGCAATATGCCGAGTGCAACTAAGAAGCGCAAATAACTGCATGTATGTGATTTATTATTTAAAATATAATGTGTCATTCTTGTTACTTGCAGCTACAATGAAAGCCAAGGAAACAAGGCGTCATTTAACACAAGCTCCAGAACTGAATCGATAATAAAAGACGTCATCAAGAGACCATCCAACAATTACATCGACTGATCGTACAACAAGGTGCTAAAGCTGGAAACTAAAAAGCTTGATTTCCTTTTCGTTAGATCTCAAGTGACTTCAAAGGTGACGACGAATAACTTTGTTAAATTCTTTGTTTCCACTCTGATTTTTTTTTAATTTCACACTTTGTTATTTTAAACTGGCAACTATGCGCCCGTTGTAGTCGTACTGCTCTACTTTGTGCGAATCGATTTTACAATTTCTTTTTCTTGTCTTATTGCACAAAAGCTTTTCAATTAATTTAAATATATTGATCGTTTTGTCGTGATATTCGTTTTGGTTTTCGCGATCAGCACTTGGTGCTCTCCGTAATAAGCCTTTTTCTTAGTGTTTTTGTTTCTTTCTTTTAATTCTTGTGTTTCTACAGTTTTTTCTCTTGGATTTCTCTTTATTTATTATATCTTTATTAGCGCCAAGTTTACTTGTAATATGAGAGATAATCTTTGTGTGCGAAACAAACTTTCTTGTTTGTTGCGAACGCTTTTGTCATATGAAGTATGCAGGTATCAATGCCTTTGCTGCAAATGCAGCCGTTGATCCTTTGAAGGGATTACGTCGGCTGTAGAAAGCAGATATTGACTTTTATAAGCTGTTCACGGGGACAAGGATTGGATTTTCTGAACTAAGCAAAATTCCCCTTACTTTGTGTGGAAAGTAATAAATTGTGCTTTTGGGGGAGCAGAGATGTGCCGAAACTCTCACCTCCTCCTGTTGATCCCTGCAAACATTCCCGACCTGCAAAGAAGACTTTAAGACCTGGACTATCTATAGCTTGGCGACAGGTTTTCTGAAAGGTCGCTTAGGGGGTCACTGGAAAAAGGACTTTTTTCTTATAGGCTATTACTATGAAGAAAACACTAACCAAAACCAGTTGGTAACCGGTTACATAAAACACGTTGATATAGTAATAGTCGAGAGCTTGCTACCACCCACCATGTCAGATGTAACACCCGATGCTAATATATCTTGAAGAAGGATAATTTGGTTCCGGCTAGCCGGGATTGTATGATTAATCCAAAGCCAAGAGTGACTATGTCGCTTAAAATGAGGCTAAGGGCTTTATAGTCTAAATTTAAGCTCCATCGGGCTCAAAAGCCTACTCACTATGTCACAAGTGCCTGCGGGTAACAGCATTGATTTACTGCAGATACATTTGAAAACCGCGGTGAAAGCGTGTATGTCCAGTCCCCAATTTGAACGCAGCAGTTAACCAATGTGTGAGTCCTGACTGCTGGGTACGTCCCTTCGGAGGGCATCATGATGATAGGCCTCAACAGTGACCAGAATGGGTTTATTGAGTCATACAAAATAAACATATCTAGATTTTTCAGTGCAGTTTAGGCCCCTAGCTTATAGCGATAGTCTCGCTCTTTGGAGGACGCCGGTTACGCTAATTTAACTCGAGTATCATCGGGCACCGTGGGCTTAAACCGACAAGGTAGCATATCCACGTAAAACCTCTCAGACATATGGAAGTTTAGAAAAAGGAAATCAATGTTCAGTGAGCTTTATCTAAAGCACTCATATTCTCCCCCAACCTGTGCGAGACCAACTTGTAGTATAGCGTGTGATAGTTCACCTCCGCCTTCGCCTAAATCTGATTCGTCGACTCATGTGCGTGCGCCATCCATGCTCACAAAGAACTTAATGCTTTCCGCTACCGTTGAGTTGGCGGCTAATAAAAAAGTCGCTGATAAGTCGGGAAGCCCTCCTCGTTTTAGCTACGCTCAAGTGGCAAAGGTATCTCCTTCCAAGGGTGCCATTCAGGTTCTGCAAAAAATGTTAACAAAAATAAAAAATCTTCCTCTCCCCCTGGCTATTCGCGCTTGTCTTCTGGTCACCTGCTGGGCACATCTGTGCAACTGCACGTGAAAGTGTGGTCACCCCGTCTATATTCTCGCCAACTAAAAGTTCTCCACCTGCGAATCCCATTATTTTAAGTAGGGAGAACGTTTTCTCCACGGCAGTAGCCTCCAGAGTGGCAGTATTCGTGTCAAGACTCCGCCTGACACTTTTTGGTTAACATGAAAAATTATCTGGCTGCAAAAGCCCCATCCGTCAATTTGAATCGTTTAAGCATTTTCAAATTGGCTATCTATCTCAACCTAGAGCTATATCGTCGTTTCTTTAAACGAATACATATATGGATATTTTGCTAAAAAAAACAATTGTGGCCATTTCGATCCTTAATTAAGGAATTCAATCATCGGGATCGACTCCAACGCATTACTTCGGTAAATCTGCCACCTTCAAAAACTAGATGTTTCTTCAGGCTTATTAGCTTTCATATACTAAAATGTTAAGTGCTTAAGCTAAAAAATTCGCTCTACTTTCCTAAATTCAGTGAGCACGGAGTTTTCCTGTTTGGCCTTCACCGAAACTTTGTTAAAGCCTGATTTACATTCGTCGGAACTTTTTCATAGTTGTTTTCAGGCTTTCTGAAAAGATCGATTGGATCGCAGTGGTGGTGAAGTTTTAATTACCATATCTGCTGCAGTGCCGTTTGAATTTCTTACTCCTCCTAACGTTGAATTTATTGCCATTCGTTCGAAAATTGACAGTACACAGCTAAATGTAACTTGCTCCTATATTCCTCCAAATGCAAATATCTCCATTTATGACGAGCCGAATAGTCTGAACGTCTTGGTGTAGTTATAGCGTTGGGAGACTTGAATTTCCCACAAGTCACTTGACGTTGTGGGAACATAGCAATAAGTCTAGTATAGTGGTTATAGTAATAATTCTGGCTGTATGGGCCCCGCTTTAACATCTAATGAAACTATTGTGTTTTTCAAGGAATTGTTTGATCCTAATTTACTTCACTACAACCGCACTTCAAACTGTAATAGCGGACTATTAGATCTTTGCTTCGCCAATTGTTGGAAGTCGCTCTCTATCTTTTAGTTTATTTGACGATCGCTGAGGTCCTTTGAACCAATTTAAAAGTCTGGCAACTCTGTTGCGCGTTATAGTCGTCTATATTTTGTTTCGGCAATTAATATTTTAATTTTTTGTTGAATTTCGTGGCTATTCTCCCTTATAGTGTGTGAATTTATAATATATTTTGAGAAGAAAGTGAGTGAATTCAAAGTAAAAGAAATACTTTTCCTTTACGCTTTGATTCATTTGATTTTTGAAAATAAAAATTTTGAGCTCTGATATAAACCTCTCTTTTTTTTTGTTTTCTCTCTTTTTTCTCTGTTATTTTTTTCGCTGTTTGGAGTTTGTGTTGCTATTGATCTCTCGTTACAGTGTCAACGTAACAGAGAAGTTTTGCAAAAATTTGGTTGATAAATTCTTATGTTCAGGATTTTTTTAGTGATTTTTGTGTCCGTTCTTCATAATCCACAACTGTCTTTTTGACTGGACATGGAGGGTTTATATACACCTTGTCGGGCGAAATCTGGCCCAGATTCTGATAGATTTGTTTCTTGTTGGCTCTGCGAGCGCTTTGGTCATGCAAAGTGTGCCGGTATTCTCGGCCGTGCTGCTGACGCAGTCGCTGACCCGTCTAAAGGCTTAAGATGGTCATGTCCTGACTGTAGGCAGCGGGACATTGACTTTTATAAACTTTTCACGGAGACCCGTTATGGTTTCTCGGAATTGAGTAGAAATCTCGGCTGCTTGTGGGAAAAGTTTGAGCTCACTAAGTCTAGGTTTGATGAGTGTCGTTTTATTGGATACTCATCTTCTACTCGTAGCGTAGCGTGTGGGACGTCACCTCTGGCTTTCTCCAAATCTGATTCGTTGGTACAAGTTACCGCTCCCTCTAACTCTAAAATGAACAGTAATGTTTCCGATATTGTTGAGTCGGTTGATAGCAAAACAATTACAAACAAGCCGGCAAGTCCTTCTGTTTTAAGCTACGCTGAAGTGGCAAGGGTATCTCCGCCCAGAGCCGCCACTCACTCTAATCAAGCGCCATCGCCTAAAAGTAATGAAGAGAAAAATAAATCATCCTCTCCTCCTGTCTGTTCGCGTGTGAATGTTGGTCACCAGACTGGGCAAGTCTCACAAGCTGCAGGTACAATGGCGATAACCCCATCTATATTTTCCCCAACTCGAAACTCTCCTACCGTGAACCCCTCTCCTGTTCCAAATAATGACATTTGCTTGACGGCAGTTCCTCCCAGAAAAGCAATATTTGTGTCAGGACTGGCACCTGAAACTTCGCTGGATAACATAAAAAGTTATCTGGCGACGAAAGTCCCATCAGTCAACTTAAAGCGTGTTAGCATCTTCAAAATGGCTCCTTCTCAAGCTAGGGCAATCTCCTCTTTTAAAATATTAGTTCCGACTGAAAACAGTGATATGTTGTTAAACAAACCACTGTGGCCAGTAGGATCCTTAATTAAGGAATTTATCCCTCGTGATCGTCCCCGTAATATCAAGGCAATAGTCTTGTCGCCTTCAAAAAACTAATTGTTTCTTCAGGCCCACTGTCCCTCATTTATCAAAATGTTAGGGGCCTAAATTCAAAAATTCGTTCCACTTTTCTAAATTCAGTGAGCACGGAATTTTTCTGTTTGGCCTTTACTGAAACTTGGCTAAAACCCGATCTTCATTCGTCGTAACTTTTTCATAATTCTTTCGAAGTCTTTAGAAATGATCGAGTGAATCGCATTGGTGGTGGTGTATTAATTGCCATATCTGCGTCAGTCACGTCCAATTTAATTGAATTTCCCACTTCTCCTGACGTTAAATTTATCGCTATTCGTGCGAATATTCCTGATAAACATCTATTTATAACCTGCTCCTATATTCCCCCAAATTCTGATATCTCCATTTACAAGAAACACGCTGCTCTCATTTGTGAAGTGGCCGAGCGGTCTCGACCCACCGATTTGGTCGTTGCATTGGGTGACTTCAATTTGCCTCAAGTCACTTGGTGTAACACTGATAATTCTGGCTGTTTGGTTCCTACTTCAACGTCTGATAGGGCTGTTGTGTTCTTTAGTGAATTGTTTGATCATAATTTGGGTCAATATAATCGTACCCCTAATTGTAATGGTAGACTGCTTGATCTCTGCTTTGCCAATTTTCTCGAGATTTACGTAAATCATTGTCCACCTTTTAGTTTACCTGAGGATCCTTATCATCCATCAATATGCATTTCCTTTCATCATATGAATGATGGTTTGTTGAATTGCCTTAATGTGCCAAATCAAACTTTTTTAAATAATTGTTATGATTTTCATAAAATCAATATTGTATTACTAAAACATCGTTTTTCACATTTGACCCTTGATTTCTGAACCGGTAGCATTGCAAGCTTATTGTCATCGTTCTACAATACATTAAGTCTAGCTATTGCTGCATCTGTTCCGATCAAGCATTGTCGACCTCGAAGCAGGTGTCCTCCGTGGTTTAATAAGACAATTAAATATCACAAGAATAGAAAAAACTCGCTATTCAAAAAATATTCGAAAAGTGGCTCTGCGCTCGACTATGTCGCTTACTCGGTGGCGAGGCATAGATTTAACTCCCTCAACCGTCATTATTACTGCAGATACCTTCAGTTCATTAAATCCTCTCTGTTTGCTAATCCTAAATGCTTCTTTAAATTTGTTAACTCTAAAAGAAGAATTTCCACGTATCCCTCTCATGTTTCTTTTAATGGCTCTGATTCCTCTGATGATTTTGAAATCTCAAATCTATTTGCCGAGTATTTCCGACGTAACTTTTCGATTGCTAATTTCGATTTATCAGCAAACTACCCATATCCTATAACTAACTCGGTTTCAATACCTAACTTGGTTATTTCGGAAGATGATGTTTTTAAAGGGTTGAGTTCTCTAAAATACAGTTGTTCGCCTGGACCTGATGGAATTCCATCATGTGTACTTAAATCTTGCGCTGTCGAGTTATGTGTTGTGATCTCAAAGATTTTTAACATGTCCTTGTACTTAGGTGCTTTCCCTTCATGTTGGAAGAGTAGTTTCCTTATTCCTATCCACAAGAGTGGAAGTAGACAATTTGTTGAGAACTACAGAGGCATAGCCAAGTTGAGTGTCTTGCCCAAGTTGTTCGAGCGTATTGTGACTCAGCATTTGGCCTTTGCCATTAATTCGTATATTTCTCCGCACCAGCACGGTTTTCGGAAAGGGCGATCTACAGTCACCAACTTGTTAGAGTTTACCTGTCATGTTTTCAAGGCTTTTTCTAGCGGCTCTCGCACAGATGTTATTTACACTGATTTAAGCAAAGCATTTGATATGGTTAACCATTAAACTCCAAGCCTCTTGTTTCCCACCCTATTTAGTGAAATGGATAAGCTCTTATCTGCACAATAGATCCTTCAGGGTTTTGTTTAACTTCATCACCTCGGATGAATTCCCCGTTACGTCTGGCGTACCTCAAGGGAGTCACTTAGGTCCCATTTTATTTAGTTTATACATTAACGATCTCCCATCGGTGGTTAATTCCAGCCAGATCTTAATGTATGCTGATGA
Source organism: Glossina fuscipes (assembly GCF_014805625.2). Classification (NCBI taxonomy): domain Eukaryota; kingdom Metazoa; phylum Arthropoda; class Insecta; order Diptera; family Glossinidae; genus Glossina; species Glossina fuscipes. The sequence goes on from NW_024003726.1 coordinate 1,067,156, forward strand.
TGTGAAACTGTTTTCTTCCTTCTCTGTTATATCGCAATCACATCAGCTTCAAGGTGATTTGGATAATTTTGTTGCATGGTGCTTTTTGAATCTGCTGAAACTAAATCTGAATAAATGTAAGAAGCTTTCATTCTCAAGAAGAAAGTCATTCATTACTCAATATTTCATAGATTCGCATAAGTTGGAGGACGTCGATTCGATTACAGATTTAGGCGCTCTATTTGACCATAGGTTACGTTTTAACTTGCATATTGAGCTCTCGATTAGCAAAGCTAGGTCCGCGCTTGGTTTTATAAAAAGGTGGTCCAAAGAGCTTGATGATCCCTATATTACGAAAAGGCTGTACATGTGTTTGGTTAGACCCATACTCGAGTATGCCTCAGTTGTGTGGTCTCCTTCATATAGGTGCTACGTAGATTCAATTGAATCTGTTCAAAAGCAATTCTTGCTGTTTGCCCTTAGAAATTTGGGTTGAGATCCGGTTGCCTCTTTTCCTCCGTATGAAAATAGGTTGCTTCTGCTTTCCCTACCGTCTCTTGAGAAACGGGGAAATAAGCTTTAATGTCCCTAACCGCTTCTCCAGGCACTTTATCTTGGTTAAGCTTAGTCAGTGTAAGTTTAATTATGAGCTGTTCAATCCGCTCAGAGTCGTTTGCAAGAACCTAAATGACGTCTACCACTTATTCTCGTTATCGGACTCTTTAAAGTCCATTAAAGCAACATTGCTTAGTACTCGCGATTTACCTATGTCGTATTTAAATCAACTTTTATCCTAAAAAATCGTTACGTTTCGAAAATGAATTATTGACAATTTATTATCGGTTGCCAGGCTTATGCATGTTTGCGATGGTTTAGGGGTTCATTTGCAATTTGGTCCTGTATCGGTTGTAAGTTTGCCCCTATGCTGATATTGTACATGCTTTTTTTTTCTTATTTCTTTTTCTTTTTTTTTCTTCTTATTTGTTTTATTATGCTTATACTAAATTTTATTATTAATTAATATAAGTTTTGCATTAAGAGCCAATTGAACTCGTCTGTTATTTGTTTAGTTGAGTTTCTAGTATAAGTAGAATAAATAAATAAATAAATAAAAAAAAAACGTGCCAAGTCCAGTTTCCTCCAATAAATATTATGACTTTAATAAAAGTAATATTTTACTGTTTAAATCTCATCTTTCACATATCATGCTTGATTTCTCTGCTGGAAATATTCGATCAAGCCACCTCGCCTTCGAAGCGAATGCTCGCCATGGCTTAACAAGACAAATAGATATTACAGAAAGAGAAAAAATAAACTCTTCGGAAAAGTTGGGAAAAGTGGTTCTGCTTACTACTATTTCCCTCATTCTGCGGCAAAACATTGATCTAATTACCACGAGCATCAATATAATTGCCGACACCTTCAGTTCATATAATCTTCACTGGTTGTTAATCCTAAATATTTTTTAAGTTTATCAACTCCAAAAGAAAAATCTCCATATATTCCTCGGATGTTTCTTTCAATGGCTCTGAGTTTTCTGATCATGTTGAAACCTCAAATTTCTTTGCTGAATTTTTTCGACAAAATTGTTTAACTGCTAATTCCGATTTAACTGTTAAGTCTCCTTATCTGGTAACTAACTCGATTTCGATTCCTAAATTTCAGAAAACAACGTTTTAGATGGTTTGAAGTCTCGAAAGTATAGTTGAGCGCCTGGGCCTGATGGGATTCCATCATGTATACTCAAATCATGCTCTGGTTTGATAATACTATGTGGTTTTTCCTTTGTGTTGGAAGACTAGTTTCCTTATTCCAATTCACAAATGTGGAAATAGACATCACGTTGAGAATTATAGAGGCAACGCCAAGTTGAGTGTCTTACCTAAATTGTTTGATCGAAATGTTACATCTGGCATCTGGCTTTTGCTATTGAATTTTACAATTTTCCATTCCACAATTGTTTTCGGAAAGCGAAATCTAATTCACGTATCTCTTAGAGTTTATATGCCATGTTTTCAAAGCATTTTCTAGTGGCTCTCGCAAGAACGCCGTATATACCGATTTTAGTAAATCGTATGACTTAGTTAACCATAATTTACTTCTCTTTCTATTCAGTGAAATGGATACCTCGTATCTGCATAATAGACCATTCATGGTTCTTCATCACATCGGATGAATTTCCCGCGACGTCTGGCTTTCTTCAAGTCAGCCACTTAGAACCCCTTTTATTTAATTTATACATTAATGATCTCCCCTCGGCGATTTTATTCCGCCAGATCTTTTTGTACGCTGACGATGTAAAACAGTTTTTTTTCTCCTTCGAATCGCAATTATATCAACTTCAAATTGACTTAAATAATTTGGCTACATGGTACTCGTTATATATTACGAAATTAAATCTCAAAAAACACAAGAAGCTTTCTTTCTTAAGAAGGAAGCCAATCAGTACAAAGTATTTCATTGACGCAAATTGCAAAACGTTGATTTGTTCATCGACTTCGTGGTTCTTTTCGACCAAAGGTTACGTTTTAATAGATCCGCACTTGATTTCGTTTATATGCATGTGCTTGACTAGGCCAATATTTAGGTATGCCTCCCTCCTATAGGCGTTATGTAGATTCAATTTAACCAGTTAAAAAGCAATTCTTGCTATTTGTCTTCGGAATTTCGTTTGAAACCGGTTGAGTATCTTTCTCTTTATAAAAATAGGATGCTTCTGTTATCCTTACAGTCAGTTGAGAAACGTAGGTTTGTTGTTGATGTTTCTTTCTCAATTAAGTTAAATCGATCCATCCACATTACTTGGTGAGGTAAGCTTTAATGTCCGGTTAAACGGCTTTTCTAAGCACTTTATTTTCATTAAGCTGAGTCAATGTAAATTGTTCAGAGTTGCTTGCAGTGACGTAAATGATGTCTATCACTTAATTTCAAAATCGGATATTTTAAAGTCTATCAAAACCACATTGTTTAATATGCGCTTTTTTCCTATGTCGTATTTAAAGCAACTTGAAATCTGAACACCTTATTATGATTCGAAAATTAACTGGTGTTGTTTACTGCATCGGTTGCCTAGTTTTTGTCTGTTTGCAATGGCTTAGGTGTTCATTTGCAATTTGGATCTGCACTGGTTGTGGGTGTACCTCTGTGCTAGTTGTGTACATGCTTTTTTCCTTCTTGTATATTCACACATGAATTATAATTTAACTATCATTATTATATTTTTTTTGTTTTGTTTCTTTACTTCCCCTTATATACTTTATACTAGTTTTTAATATTAATTAGTATAAGATTTACTTCTAAGAGTTAATTAAATTCGACTTTTCATTTGTTTTAGATGGATTTTATATGTAAGTAAATAAAATAAATAAATAAACGTGTATATTATTTATGAATTCAATATATGCATATATCTATTTCAATTCAGGAATACATTAATTAATGAAGTACAAATAATAAAAAATTGGTTTTTATTATTTAATTTATTAAAAAAAAAAAAAACGGATCACCGGCGGTATTCTTAGAGCTTTGCTTGGTCCGTCTGTTTGTAATACGTCTTCTGATGGTAACTCTATGAGGATATATTTAGAATGAAAAATTGGCAAGCTCGAAAAATGTTGGCAGACCTGAAATTAATTGATAAATTTGTGCAGCGCAAGTTCGAGTTTCTTACTAAAAATAAATTGTGGTCAATTATGTTTTGTTACGGAATATTTTGATTATTGATTACAACGAATTAACAACATCACAAATGTCTATGCAAAATGAATCTCACTATTAGGAGTCTGGTCATCTTCGCATGTGGAAGTGTACGTCTATAAACTGTAAAAAAAATCACGAGAAATAAAATTTGAATTTTATTTTAAACAGTATAGTCGTACACTTATTATTTTTAAAAGTTGAGATAATATTCTCTTACGCCTGTTAATCTCTGCTTCATCAGATATACCATTGGGATACATGCAAATCACATTCTACTTCCTGTGCCCTGGCTTAGATTAGGGGTGTTAAGCGATAATATTTGATGAACACTGAACAAAAATATATTTGAAAATAGCAAAGCTTTTTAAGGTTGAGGTGGAGTAGTAGCTCATAATGACGAGATAAGTGTAGGTTGCGAAATTTGGGAAGTCACAGGCTATATTGTAGATATAGGCAAATTCGAAGCTGGCTCGACGACAGCATTATCGTGGTGTAATAATGGAATTTGCTTCACTTGATAAAGATGCCAACGATCAAATTTGCAATTATTCATTGCGTGATGTTTTCTTAAACAGTTGATGCATAATTGCAATCTTTTGGCCTCTTCATAGCGTCGTTAACATTTCCAAAACAAGAACAATTGATGATGTGTCGGTCATGCGAAGCGCAAAATGGACAAGAAAGTAATGAAACAATAGCGGCGAAAAGGACACATGGATCACGTGAAGAAACCTTCTTGTTAACTTGATGATTTAGTGTCTTCTCTAAGAACGATTACAACGAAGACCATAATGTCAGTTTACCCATTTCACTCTTTATTGCCCATCATACTTAGAAGTTAGTGAGTGCAAGAGGAATCCATCAGCAAGTTGCTCTTTTGTGCGAATAGATTGTAGCATCCTGTTAAAAATACAACGAGGACTCTTTTAAAAATGAAACAAATACAAATTACGTTTATTTCACAAGTACGAACTTAGAGCAACATTTTCGCAATAACAAAAATATTTTCCAAACTCAAGAACGCTTTAATAAATAGTAACAAGTAGGCATTATTTAAGTTATGTAAATGCATGAAAACTAAATAGATTTCTCAACACGTCTTCATAAGTTAAATAGGTTTTTGAACACCTATTGATGTTATGAATTGCTTATGCTTGATCCTTTGCAAAACTTTTGTTAACACGTCACCAAGCATGTCATTGGTTGCCATATATTCTATGTCCATAACGTGTTCTTCAACTGCTTGACGCATCCCTATCGCAATTGAGACATCAAATATCGCAAATAATATGTTTCCTTAGCTGCTTCAAAAGAGCTAAAAACGCGGATTCACCACTCGATGTTGCAACCAGTCGCTGCCTTTTTGTGCAGTGTGAGACTCTCTGCCATTATAATCATATTCACTTTCATTGAATCTTCATGATTTAAATCGATAACGCATGACATTGGCATTAGATTCACGCCAAGCAATGGAACGAATAAGATATTTTGCAAATAAATGGATTTCATTTCATTCTTCACCACAATACTTAAGTGCACTGTCCTAATTACCCCTGCTTTCATCTCAGTTTCATCTTCTAGAGTCAGTTCTCAATTATAATTCTAGCTTAATTCGGTGAACAATGCATCATCGACGCACATATCAGTTGTAGCCCCGATTTCAAAACCGCATACGGAAAATGAGCTGTAGCTGACACTATTAACTGAGCATGAGCTATTTTTTACACTATTAGCTGAGATTCGTCTATACCCGTGTGCGTTCTCATTTGAGCCCTTAGCAGACTCATTTCTGTCGTTCAATTTTGTTCTGTAGTTGTTTGCATTATGTCCTTTCTTGCTACATCTGTGACAATTGCATGAAAAGCTTTTATCAAACATATCTGTAGAAGATCCTTGTGGTTTGCCTTGCTTCGCATTCCATTTCTTTGTTTTCAATGTATTTTCGACATCTTCATTGCCATTCTCACATCCAGTTTCCAATAATCTGGGTTCTCACAAATTCAATGCCGGGAATTCATTCACGACATCGAATGCAGCGCGCATTTCTTTAAATTTTTCTGTTAAACCATCCAGCACAGTAACTATCAAGAGACTTTTATCGAGTTTAACTTCCATTTCCAACAAAAATAAAACGTATATATCAAATTCAATTAAACAATGCTATACATTTTCGGCAATAGATATTTTCGGACTGAACAACTTGGAAAAAAATATTGCGCTTTGCGCCTGGTGGACTTGCAATCATACGTTTCTTGAAAATATTTCCAATTTGTTGAGCCATTTTAAAATTTCTTACCATTCTTACTTTGCTTAGTTCCTGGGATATAGTAATTCCCGAGTGAGCATCCAACGCCAATTCATCATAATTTCGTTGTTTCTGCAAGCATCTAGCATGTTCATTTCGCTGCGCTACTCTTAAAGGTTGTGTTAGGAACTTTCGGTTTATTTTCTTAATCAAGCACAAATTTAAGCAATCTTGCCTTTAGAAAAATTCCCATTTGAATTTTTGATGTTCCATAATTGGAAAAAATATTTCTGCAATGGTTACGGATCTGGACATATAACCTGTTAAGAGCAGAGCAAAGACCCTCTTTAAAGAAGAACAAGCCACAAATTACAAAATTTATTACAGAAGTAAGAATTTAAAACAAACTTTTCACAACGACAAATATATCTTCTGAATTCAAAATTACATTGAAGAATAATAATAAATAGAAATTATTTAGATTGCTGTAAATGCAGGAAAAGTAAATATATTTCTCCACATGCCCGCGCCTTAATTGCTCAAGATCTGTGAGCTCAAAAATTTTCTTAATGAGCGTCTGAAATCTTTTTTTTTTATAAATCAATCACCGTAGTGTAGTTAGCTTCAATAGGTTCCAATAATGAAATTGTATCCACAGCCGCGCCCTTCAAACTAGGACCAAAATATTGAAGTTTTGCAATATTGCTTAACTCATGATCGTTATCGGTGATTACTATGAATATGAGGAAAAATTCGGGTCAATCTGTGTGTGACCTATAAATTTCCTTATTTTTAATTTACGGAATTTGAATTTATGATTAGCTGTGGAACAATACGGTGTATTTTCTTATTATTTGTGCTTTTTTTTTATAAAGTCTAAATGAGAAATGAGCTTATCGTTAAGCTCAAGAAAGAACAGAGTAAAATTAAGTAAGTTATTACTTTTAAATTCGCTATGGTCAATTTCTCCCAAAGAATATTGCGCTTGAACATATGTTTTATTTGTATATGTTCGAAAGACCAATATATTGTTGCGAAAATCCCAACTCCAGTTCACTCCCGCTAATTAATTTTCCCACAAAAATAAATCCCCTAGACAAAGAAAAACCAAGTGCACATTCGCGGCGCGTCATCCAGCTGTCGGCCGACGGAAAACGATTAGCGGAAAAGCAGGTCAACGGATTAAAAATGAAGCCATGGGCTTAGTAATAGTAATAAGCTTGTAAAAATGTATATAGATAGAATATTTTCGAAAGGCAGAGTGAGTCGGACAAGAACATTTGAGTCAAAAAAGAATATTAGAGTTAGGAAGTCGAGAGTACTGCGAAAGAAATATGTAAATAGTTCTGCCCTTAAACAAATTAATTGTAAATAAGAGAGTCTTGTAGTGAAAACGCGCAAGTGTGTTTCTCTTACAAAGAAAATCCCCGATCCAGTGATACGAACTGTATTCGAGAAAAGCGAATTTCGTTACAATATTAGTTTTTTTAATACTCATAATTCACCTAAATTTCATTTGACGACAAAAAACAATATCTTTTTATGCGTGTATGAATACGGAACCAGAAAAACGGAAAATTTGGCAATATATTATTTTTAGAAAAACCTATAGCTTGGCTTAGGTTTGCCAAAACCGCAGTCACTTTGAAATGCGCAATTGTAAGCTAGCTAGATCGGTAATAACAGCGCAGAGAGTTGTTAAGAAGAATTCACCTGTTCTTCATATCTCAATGAAGAAGAAGACGGACAGCTATAGTTTATCTCATTAACTGGCTCGACTATGGTTATGCCTTTGTTTGGATGCATTTTCAATGGAGACTTAGGGTTTAGGTCCTCAGATGCCGACGCCTACTTTTCCTTCAGACTTTACCATATTTTAGTATTCAAAGACAATATTTCATGACAATGGCAACTTATAATTAATTTAAACTTTTAAGATATGAGGAAAATAAGAAAAGGCAAATTATACTTTATCCGTTTTCGTAACTAAGAAAACGTGCAAAATGACAATAAGTTAAAGAAGGAAAATAATAGGTATATGTATATAACGGCTTGCGATACATTACAAACGAATGAAAACGTACAATATAATGAATCTAAGGAATCTAAAGATTTTTGGAGCTGTTTAAGAATTATAATAGATATACATACTCCAAAATTCCATTAATTAAGACCTAAAATTAGTTAATAAGCATATATTTAAAATTTAATTAATTAAAACTTAAAACTAATTAAAATACGTAGATTTAAAAATTGGTTACTTAACCCTCAAATTTAAAGTTAGAACTAATTCAATTTACATACTATAAAATTGAACTCAAGCTCATAATAACACAATAACAGGAGAAAAAAGTTTCATTATCCTAACGGAAATGAAGGTCAGTTTACGGAATATCATCATAACATTAACATACTTTACGTTAACATACTAAAATTACGAAGGTAAAAGAAGAACAGTTGGAAGTGACATACAACAACCCGATATCCTACATTTCTGCGATAGTTTATTCAGCCAAGGTTGCAACCTGTAACGAAATTTATTAATATAATTATTATTAGTGCAGTTTTTACCTTGTGCTATCTAGTTTTCTCAAAACATGCATACGTACACATATACCTCTGCATATGAGTCTTGCACCTTGGCACCTCTGCGCGAGCGATGTGGTCGTGTGTTTTTAAATTTTGCAATTCTGTTTCTCTTTTATTGTTTTAAACGTCGTCCTGTCCTGATCGGATCGTTAGTTGTTAGCTTTGAGCGTTACTGTCATGAACAATGTGCAGATGTGTATGTCCGCGCTGCAGACGCACTCTTGGATCTATCGAAAGGGTGACATTGGTTATCGAGTGTACAAAGCGCGACGATTGCTGAAAATCTTTCTTGGAGATAAGCACTGGTTTTTAAATTTAAACGATACTCGATGAGAGGCGCTGCTTAAACCACTCTTCTTCTCCCACATGTACATCACCTCCCGCTTTGCATACATCTGCCCATGTTTTCCTACCTGCTCCCTTATCTGCGTCGACAGTACTTGTGAACCTGTCATCGTCAAATCGGGGGAGAGTATCGAGTGCTCCAAGCTTGCTTTTAAGCAAATTAATATCGTTCGCATCGAAAATTCAGCTGATAATACCGTTAATTCGAGTAGACCTCTTTGTATTAGCAATGGTGATGCGGCAATTGCCTCATCTCCTGATAGCCACATTTAACGCAAGCTCCAGAAAAATATAAACAAAAAAATGAAACTTCCTCTACCCCTAGCTCGTGTGATGCAGCTGCAGAGCTGCACAAGTAAGCACTTCTTTTGGTTTTCCTCGTCTCAAAATTCTTACCCATTGTCTCTTAATGCTTCAAATACTAAAGTTTCTAACTCGAATGTTGTGTCGTTGACAACAGTTCCGCTCCGGAAAGCAATATTTGTGTCAAGACTGGCACCAGGCACCTCAAGTGATAACATAAAAAGTTATCTTGCTATAAAAGCACCATCTCTTAATCTTAATCGTGTTAGCATTTTAAAATTGTCTACATCTTAAACTAGAGCCACCTAAATAAATTTTTGCGGCCACTAGGATGTTTAATAAAGCAGTTTCCTCCGCGAGATTGGCCTCGCAACACTAATTCTGTGATTCCTCTGCATTCAAAAAACTAAATGTTGGGGATCTTAACACAAAAATTCGGTCTACCTGTCTAAATTCGGCGAACAATGAGTTCTCTTGTTTCGCTTTTGTTCAAACCTGGCTTAAGTAAGGTTTCCATTCGTACGCACCTTCCCTATCACCTTCCATGCTTTAGAAATAATCGATTAAATCAATAGTGGTGTTTTAATTGCCACGTCAATTGCCTTTTCATCCTTTTGCTTGGAATTTCCAATTCCTCCCGAGGTCGAATTTATTGCCATCTATGTGAAAGTTGGCAATAAACATTTATATATAATTTGTACTTATATATGTGTGAATGAGCATATTATCACTTGTAAGAAACTTGCTGCCCTTATTCATGTTTTGTCTTGGTCTTACGGTGATAGTTCAGGCTGTATGGTTGACATCTCAAAGAGCTGGTTGTAAATCGCCCTCCACCTTGTAGTTTGCCTGAAGACCCGTGTCATCCAGTAATTTGTCCTTTCCTTAGAATAGCAATTTGAATAACACTAACATGCTAAATCCCTCTTGCTCCAATGCACAGATGTCTCTTGGGATTTAACGTCCGCACCTGGCGTGATGCCTTAATCAGACGGGTTGCCTACAACCATAGGCACTCATTTAAGTCGAATGATCACCCCCCGGGGGGAAAGACAATCCCTTAATAAGGGGGCCTTTCTTACCCCGAGGTTCTCAGACAGCGCACTGGGTATGGCCAAATGCACCACCACTCTGGTAGGTGGTAAGGCCTATCATTACCTCGAATTTTTCCAATGGCTATGGAAATGTGAAAACCACAGCCACCACGATACTCCCCGAAGGGCCGTACCCAAGCAGTCAGGGCTCACAGGGACGATATACTTTCCGGCGTACCTTCCTAGTTCTCCAACCTGAGTTCCTGTGAGCGGGCTCCTGACCCCCGTGGAACCAAACATTTAGACTACAAAGCTTTTAATATAACTTTGCGCTTTGTATTACATAAAGTAAAATACGCCACTCTTGCCTTTAGACTATTACCATACCGTCAAGGTTGGCCAAATCCCGAACTATCTATCTTCAAGATATACAGTTGTCGGGCGTATCAACTGACATGGCCAGATTTTCCATGCTCCAATGCACAATATGATTTTAATAAAGAAGATATTGTACTGCATAAATCTCATCTTGCACATATTACGCTTAACTTTACTTCTGAAAATACGGAAGCCCTAATATCCTTGCTCTACAATTTTGCTATTTTTGCATTTATTCCGAACACACAATCGCACCTTCAAAGGACTTGCACACCATGGCTCAATAGAATAATTAAGTGCTAAAAAAATAAGGGAAACAACTTTTTTAAAAAATACATAAAAAAATCTTATGTATCGCTAATTTATCACAAGGCAAATAAGACAGAAAATGGGTCAATTTTAAAACGAATATGGTAGACACCGTGATTTCTTTTTTCTTAATAATACTAGCGATATGGGTATCAAATGAAAGAACATCAAGAGTAGAATGCGAAAAACATAGCGGTGGGTACGCAAGATTTGGCCCCGTATATAATTTTCTGATTTGCTTCTCTCTAAATACATTTTAGTCGTTATTGACAGCAATTGACTTAAGATGTATTTCTGAGAACCATTTAAATTAGGCTGTCAATTTATGTTAACTGGATTTCATGTATTAAAAAAGTAAATAAATAAATATAAATAACCAGACGCATATAACATGCGTAGCCTTCTTCAAAACAATACGAAGAATTGTTAGACAGTTGCGTGCAATGGTTTCAGGTTGTGTGTGTTAAGTAAATAATAGTAGATATTATTATTATGATGGCTTAGCGAACAAACAGATATACGAACAGACTAACACTGGGCAAGTGTTGACTTAGAAACAGGTGGACAAGAGTTGACACACATAAGGTATAATAGTTCAAAAGCTATTTAAAGATGAATTTGTCATAAAGTGAATCTGCGATATCAATCATTTCATTACGGTTTTCTATTGATACCTCTTGTCTTACGTAGTGTTAACCGCGTTGTTTATGAAAGCGCTGTTATTGTAGCATTATCGCTTCACTTTAGCTTGTTATTTGCATTCATGCAAAGTTTTCAGTTTATTAATAAGTTAATTTTAATAATACTAGCCTGAGCATTTATTACTGACTTAATTTACATTGCATTATTTTCATTTTCTTATTAACTTTATATTGATGTAAGCATTATTGTTAACATTCTTTTCACTATAGATAAGAGGCACTCGAATAATAAAAAACAAGAAGAGAACATAACCAGATACTTCTCTCTCGCGAAAACTAATTTGCGCCTTGCGCGAATGGTAAAGTTGAAATGAGGCACATAGATTTAAAACTGATAATTTCCCAATTGCCCTTCAGTTAGTATAACTAATAAACCCTGTGTTATGTACCAGATCTAATTTCTACTTTTGACTATATATGTTATTTATGTTAGATGAACTGTATTATTAAGTTAATATTCTATACTTTTTTATCAATATTATTATTATGATTTGTATTCTGCTAAGCTTGTTGCGTTTTAAGAGAAATCGTATCAAATTAAAAGCGGAGAGTTGAAATGTATAAGTCAAAATTTGTTTTTGTTTATGAAAAATATATAAGTATACATTATAAACATATATACAAGCGTTAAAGAGTGCGGAGCGCGTGCTTGTATTGGTGCTTGCATTTATCGTTTCATATTTTTCCCCAGTAACATTAATCGTGGTGCATGGTCGTTGCTTGGTGTGCTAAAAATGTAACTATTAGTCGTAATAGCAAAAATTGTGGGCTTTTTAAGCGGACACTTCATTTGGTTGCGCTGGTGTTTTGGAAGAGCAATTTACTTTATATACTAAAAAAAGAACTTTGAAGTACACATGTACTAGGTGCGATAAGGCATTGAATGCAGGTGATATTTTCTCAAAAATTAAAAATGGTTTCGCGGAGATAGAAGCTAAGCTTTATTCGAGTCTGATGAGTCTAAAAAAACTACTTATGATTTAGCGCTAAAACAGGACAATTATGGTCTCCAGAAAGTTAATGAGTTGCGAGCCGCGCTTTTGCGTCACAACGTGTGTGTGAACATTGCTGCGGGTGCCGAACGGGATGTCCGCGAATCAACTGGCAATGCAATATGTTTCGAACGATATGAAGTACAAGTTGGTTAAAATAGAGCACAAGCACAACGTGCAGTTTCCCCGTTTGAACAAGTCTAATGTCATAGGGAGTGGCTTGCCATCTTGTACTAAAAATTTGAGAGAGTTCGTGTTGAAGATTGCTGAGCGGTGCAAAATTAAAGCAACGTACGCGGATTGCAACCACTACTACTATTTAGCCAATGAGAACAAATTTTTAATTAAATTTAGTTCAATATACGCGCGTTTTGGTATTGGGGGTATGCCTTTTAATAAGTTGAGTGATGTTTTAGGGGGCGTATCTGTTTAAATGATCATTTAACTCTTGCAACTTACAAACTAAAAACAATTTCCACATTCTTTACGGAGAAAGAAGACTATTAAAAAGTTGATTAACGCCGACATCCTTAAGGTAAAGATGGTCCAATCAGGTAATATCGTAATGACAATGCAAGTGCAACAGTCTATGGAGTTGTTGGTGTTGCTCTTGCGCGATAATGTTTTCTACGAAGTTGTATGGGGTTTAAGTTAAGCTATTATATATTTGGAACTCATTTGTAGTATTTTATTAATTGAAATATTTTTTTTTTTTTATTTCTTTTTTCTAGAATTTTCAATATTTTCCTAATATCCTGTACTGTGTTATGAATACGACTAATAATTTAGGTAATATCATAAACGACGATACCACGTTTTGGTGTTCTGTTATGCATGCGTAGTTGGTTAATGGGGTGATTAAAAACTTATTTGTTAAAGTGGAGGCATCAGGGGTTAAACTACTAATTGGCATTGTTTACTTGCCGCATGGCTTTGTCTACTCCCTTAAATGTACGGTCAGTGGCATTTTAATCAAATCGACCAGTGTTATTGTTGTGGGTCAATTGCAATTTTTGATTTTGGGATTTTGACTTTTCGTAGTCAGCTGCTGTTTTTATAGAAACCTGTCTCTCGAATCGTTTACAATTTGTATCTGCGGGTGCTTTCAGGTCTGAGCCGGTAAAGATGCGCATTGGTGTGTCTCAGAGCTCGATTATTAGCCTTTTGCTCTTCAACGCGTCTTTGAACGATTTCTTTAATAAGTTTAACCTAGCTTCGTGTAAGCCCTACACATTTGCTGATGATTTGCAGGGTTTATTTGAGGTTAACAATCTAGGAGGATGTGAAGCTAACATTAACTACCACGTGGACTGCATTTCACATTGGGTGGCTGCGAATGAACTTGAGGCGAATTGGCCTAAAGCATTTGCGACAATATGTAATATGTAGACCTCCGAAAATACATCTTAATATTGCTTTCAGGGTAGATAATGCCAATGTTGAAATTGTAAGTAGCTTAAAATGCCTGGGGTTGATTATCGATAATAAGTTATGCTTTGATGCACACATAAATTCCCTGTGCTCTCAGGTCAATTTTCTATTTAGAAAGTTTTATTGCTTGAATTTCTATACGCCCATTTAAATCAAAATTAAAGTGGTCAAAGCTTTATATATACCATTAATAATTTATGCCCGAAAAGTTTATAGTTCCATGAATATTTCAAAAGTTAGCACATTAAGACTGTTATGTGGTGGTATAGTTAGATATGTATCCTCCTTGAGACGGTATGACCATATTTCAGGTTATGTTTTGCATATTTTTAGGTTGTTCTCTCGTTAATTATATTAAAATTAGACTTCTAAACCTCTACAACATTATTGTAACTGGTTCCTATTTCTTTTTAATTGTTTTTTTTCTTTTTCCATTCGTTTTTCTTTCTTTCTCCTTCAGATCGTTTAAGAACATTTTGTAACATTGTACCTATTATGTAATATAAAACTTTTTTATACTTATAAATATTTTTGGCCTTTGTCTTTAGTGTTTGTGAAAATGTTTTTTTATTGAGTGGCAGAGTTTATCGTTCCTTCCCAAAATAACAAGACAAGAACTCTTATGTACATATGTTCCTCTTATTTTTAGCTTAAATGCAAGTGAAGAATTTCACTTTCCAATATATATAAAATCTAAAAAAATTGAAAACTGAATCCATTTCTTTTATTCTCTATTCCTACTTTGCACTTTTTATCAATGTGTAAAAAATAACACATGTTTTTGTTTACCGTTGGCATAATTGCTTTTGTTCATAAAGTAAAGAATTGCATAGAATAAATCCATTCATAGACAATTGCTTCAAGTCTGTATGGAATTATGTTAATACTGCGAACACAACAAAATAATGTGTTCCAGAATTGTGAATATACCAGATTCACCGTAAATATCGTTGGACTTAAATTGCTTCCACATTAGAAATGATATTAGCCAAAACTGCATTTTGTTTAGTAAAAACAAAAATCATTAATAAATTGTTATAATGAATAAAATTACCGCTTACATCTTGTATGGAAAATTTTCTTGGTTTCCATTGCTTTTACGACTGTGATCATAACTTGTGCGCATACATAAAATTTGGGTACGTAACGTCCTGTAACTCCATTCGGGCTAGATAAATCAGAACAGATTTCGTCGTCCGTTCAAAAGCGGTAAGTCTGTAACTTAAAAACAAAAAATCAGCAGACGGTTCTTTGCCCCTGACTCTAACATAATTTTGATTTATTGATTCCGATCAATATACCATTTATATTTAGCTACCATTTATAGCTAGGTATAATTAAATTAGTGTTCTATTTCATAGAATAAATTGATTATAAAATTGATTACAAAAAAAAGGTATCTAATTAATTTATTTCTTTTTTAGGGCTTACGTTGTTGTAAAGTTCATGACTTTGAATCCCATAATACTAGTTACCTAGTGCTGACAAATTTTGGACCTTTCATTCTTTTTTGTTTGCTTCTAACAAAATTTTTTTTGCATTTACGTCACTATTCATATAATTCGAATACGTCCTACGATACCCGCAATTTAGCAATAATTCCCACTTTAACGTTCTCATTTAATGGGTTTTTCATAACTATTAGAATCTTATTCTTGGACAATTTAACTAAAACTTGTCTGGTTATCCAAGCAGTATCCATAAGTCGACCCACACTTATGACATCTTGGAATTACAATTTCTGTTGATTAAATTTGTACCAACTGCATAAAACCTTTTTTGTGCTTTATTAATTTCAAAACTCTGTAAACCGAATGTAGACCGATTTCTTTTTTTTTGCGTTTAGGTAACTTAATGGTGAAAGGCCCAATTTTAAAAAAATTAAGAAAATCTTGTATGGACATTTTAAACTTCTGATATTTGTGTTTTGGCGGAAAAATTTAAGAAAAACTGTTTATGAAAGTAGCAATAATTCTTATCAAAATTATAATAATTTGAGCTGTTTGTTTATAGAGAATTAATGTCGATTACAAAGTTTTGCAATAATTTCTCTATTACTATTCTATACAAAAATTTTATTGAGTGTAACTGATTTTGTAGGGATTTTTAACCTGCTGTGTTACTGATTTACACGTAAAATAACTAAACTTTCGTAATTATTTTTGGAAGCCTGCTTTGAAATGGTTTTATAGAAAGGTGTAATCTGTAAATATTCAAAATTCCACATTATCTACCACTCAGGACATGTTACAGTAGCCAGCAAGACCTTAGCGATGAAATATAATTTTTGAACATGTTCAAACTCAACTGTCAGCGATGTTTGAAACATTTTAAAAGACTTTCGAGTAATGCTTCACCAGGAAGACAAAATATGCGATAACCACGCCCAGGCCTATCCAAGGGATTTCTATGTAAATTTGATACCTAGTTTACATAGTTTACAGACCCGATAAAGACCCTCAAACAATTTATAGTGAAAGTTTAAATTTTACAGTTCCTCAAGCAGTATGAGTGTTGATAATTTTTTTAATAGAGTAGAAGCTCTAGCTCGGAACACTGCGGAAATTTCGAGATCCTATATAGAACTGCCAACAGGTTTTTCGCAGGCAAAACAAGTGACTGGTTCTTGCGTTGCCATCGATCCGTCCCTGCTATCGAATAGCAATGCTTATGTCAAATTTTCAAACAACAGTGCTGAGATTAAAAAACGGATACAGACGTTCAAACCCAACACTATCAAACCGATCTTTCCTGATCTTAATCCTGCGGTCCACCCTCGGTTTAAAATATTGAACACATCGTGCACGAAGTCTATTGATTGCAGTTACATTACCTAAACTAACAACACTTAACAAACTTGATGACACCCGGAAGACTTGCCAGGATATGCAGACCAAACAAACTCTATTATCAGTTTTTCAAGGAGTGCCGAATTTTTGACAGTAAGTGTTCGCTCTGCTCTGCAGATTTGCTTAGTTTGGTAGGGATTATGAACGAATCTAAACTTTTCAGTAATTCGTCGATCTAACGACGTCTGCCCTTATGCAGAAGTGAGTTCATTGGGTACATTCAGCTTCCGACTTCTTGATACTTGTGTTTCTATTAATTGTTAAAGTTCGAGAGATGGTTCTGAATGTTATAAATGTATATGAGTTTACGTGGAAGCAGTAAACCGATATTAATTTATATGGCACGTAGTCTTTCATAAAATTAAATTTTGGTATTGATTTTTCGAATTTATTTTTATTTACTGCCTATAAAGAATAGCAATCTTGGGGACAGCGTTTCTTTGGTGGGAAAGAGCGTTGAGTATAAATCGGAAAGGTCTATTACAAATAGTTGTAGATGCGTTCCCGTTATTCCGTAAAGAAAGTCAAGGGAGGCAGAGGTTTTTTCCTACTTAATTGGCACTGGTGATTCAAAGCTAATAAGACAACGCCACTTCTGTGTTTCTCCAGGCATTAAAAGATTAATCCATCATGAATTGTAGAGAAAGTTGTCATTAGTTGTAGTTGACGAATCTAACAATGCTTGTTTATCTACACCGTAAACCACCGTATCTCGACCGTATACCAGACAAAAAGTGTTTGTCCTTACACAGCAGAAAATTGAATGTAGTTATTCTATGGTATGCCTTCTCTTCGCCACATATTGAACCTGGTCTTGCTAATTATTTAGAGCTGAATTCGCATCTAGTATTGATTCGAAAGATGCTTCTTGGCAGACTCTTTCAGATCATCCTTCAGGAGAGGAGGATTATTCACTGCTCCAGGTGGACTTTAAACCATTTCAAGAGCATGCCGTTTGGAATACGTAACGCACTGCAGACAACGTGTAGCTTATTTTTCCAACAGAGAAACGTAGCTTTATCTAAAGGGCCGCGGATTAATTTAAGTTCAAGAGCAAAATACCAAAAGTACCATTTCATATTAGATCAGTATATCAAACATAACCAAAGCCTTTTTCAAAGTCAAGCAGAAATAACCCTATGGATTTATTAGCCTCAAATTTGTTCGTAACACGGTGACATATGCGTACTTGTATATGTGTGAATCATTATGCTGATTTCTAAAACCAAATCGTTCATATAAAATATACTATTTTTCCCCTTTCAAAGATCTTGCTTAGAAAGCTCAAGAGATTCATAGGTCGATAACTGTTAATATCATATCATATCATTGTTTAGAAATGGAAATAACTTTAGCCGATTTCCAAGTGTTTGGAAAATATTGAAATTTGATGCATGAGTTAATTATGTATTTAAAAAATCATATTCCTTCATGGAAAATAACTTCTAAAGCTTATATTTTCGATGTCATCTATACCTGGACAATTTTTTTTGGCGTGTTTCACGCACTAACCATTTAACGACATCTTCCCTTATGTAGTGCTACTCGGAGGCATGAGCTCTTATTGAGTTCAGTCCTGCTACCACAGAATTACCTATACACATTCTCTCACGAGAGATTAAGTTACAAGAGACTTTATATTTTTTGAGAAGAATTTTCTGGAAAAGCTTGAGTTTTGTCATTATATAGAGAAATTATATATATTGATATTTAAGAGGGGGGAGGACATTGTGTTTTTTACGCATAAATTTACTTATATTTCAAAATGGCTTGCTGCTAAAGCACTTAGTTGACGATCAGTTAATTCCTTTCGGGACTTTAAAATGCCACTGCTGACGAGCAAAGCGTAATTAAGAGTATTTATATAGAGAACTTTTTAACGATAACGAGTCGGCTGTCTTCTATAAAAATTTTTATCCTAATTAAGTTCAGAACATGATTAAGAAGCCCAAGAAAATTAGTCTTGCGAAACATTTTGGGCACTGACCGTTGAATAGCGTCTGTTATACTCGTAGTAAGTAAATTGATCCAGTTAACTTTCCAATTAGATTTATTGTTATCCAACCAGCACTGTCACTATTTTGGCTCACAATTTCACGTAAGTCACTTTTAAATTTGCACCTAAGATTATCTGAGCAAGACCTATCTGGAAGATATACGTTAGTGAATTGTGTAAAATTACTCTTAGCGTTACGGATATTAAGGCGGTTTGTTTCGATTACATCGGCTTTAATTGGTGGAATTTCACAAAACGTCGCATGTTATGGATTAAAATTGCAATTTCTCCCCCTAACTGCTTCGTTTTGTCATGCCTTATACAAATGTAGTTCAAATGAAATAATTTTTCGGAATATTTTAACCAAGTTTCGGAAAGTAGACATATATCGACAGTATTATAACTAGAAAATCGAAGAGCTCAACAGATCTGCTGCGGACACTACAGCAGTTCCAAAAAATGACTTTAAGCACTGCTAGATATATTGTCTTAATAGCTAAGTAGGTAGTAACAAAAAGTGTTTCTTGTACTCTGTTGTTTACGTTCTAAAATTATTAGCAATAGCAAAAGCAAACTGATTGATTTCATTTTCTGAGAAAAGATCTACATTACCCTTCAGCAATCTGGCGAATATTTGCTTATGTTTCACGTTTATTGTAGTATTAATAATAACATAAAACGAATTATTGTTGCCAGATATTACATTAGCTTTATAATGCAGGGTTGGAAACAACAAACTATTTTGGAAGACAGCGAACCGAAGAGTTATTCTGGAATCTTGTCTTTGGGAGGAGTTTTTGTTATTCAATTTGTTTCTCATTTGGATATAAAGAGCATGATGTAGACATGCGCTGTTTGGGGAGGTATGATCTTGGATTTTGCACACGATTTACAACGGAAATATCAGTCTAATCAGCAGTCTGGGGATTCCCAGCGCAACCAGCATATTTTGGCTTTATGTGCAGGAGCGTTCACCACGTTCGAGCATTGGACAATTTCCACATTGAACTGGATTGCCTTTCTGTTTGCGCTTGCAATCCCCGCGAGTAACAGTGTGGAATAATATTTTAACATTCTCACGCAGGGAATTTAATCGTACTGGATCGTCTTCAGAGTAGACGATAAAAATGGCATCGTACCAATGATAGTACTTTTTGGCCAACTTTTTGACGCCATTGCACTTAAGATCGTGCGCAATGAGTGCGATTTTTAATTTATGAGTTTTATCTCCCTCTGGGGATCGTAGAGCACAACTTTGAACAGTTATTTTTACTCTCGAGAGTAAAAACAACTCACAAAGTACCTCGACACCAATTGATCAGAATCAGATTTTTAGTATCAAAGGAGTTGGGAAGTAATACAGTGATGTTTAACATAAGAAAGTCAGACTCTTTTGGATTGACAAGAACGCGTGAAAAAAATTCGATATCAAAACCATTCGAGTGGAATAAGCAAATATATAATTCCCACTCTAGACTTCCAAACTTTACCGATGCGCAGGAATGTCTACGTAAAATTGTAAAGCAAGCAGTGCTGCATAAGATTGCCAAATAGCTCCATCATTCACCAAGCCTAGTGTAAAAGTTGCTATAATTAATTAGAACTCCCTTCTGGAAGGCCTTTGGGAAATTACCATGCTGACGATATAAAGCTGTGGAGTACGCATACTCAACCGGTATGATTATTGTATGCAATTCCCCTATCTCCAAAGTCTAATTTGATCGGACGGATCTGTAGCAGCACCAGCTGTGCGTCAGCTTAACTAGATTGCCGACAAAGGCAGATTTTGGACAGTTGCAACAGCTATGATGACTGTAGAAATCCTCTCTGTCTGTCTAACTATCGAACTATTGACTTTATCATTTTTAGTGCTCCTCTTAAGTGCCACTTAAAGAGGATCGGAGGTTGAAGAGACGGACGTACCTGTTGTTGCTGATCTAGACAGTTCAGAACATATGGGTGGTTTTTAAATTATAGTCCCAGAAAAGTTTCACAGACGGTTACATCTAAAAGAAATAAACGCGCTTTACCCTTATAGGCGTAAGCAGATGGACGTAATCTACTTACCGAAAAGTCATATCATAACCCCTGGGCCGTTCTGTACCGTACCCTACCTTCGGTTCCCTTCGGCCCATGATTTTCAACTCCAAAGGTGGGTCCGATGATCCTCTGACCTCTCACATTACAAAACAAAAAGTTAAATATTTTTATAATTTTTTTTAGGGAAAATTAAATAATCTCTACATTAATTACAAAGGAACGGATTAAATAATTTGTGAGCATATGATTACAAAAATTATGTTATATACTTGACAAATTGAATGTATATATTATATACATAAAATAACTACCATGAAATTAATGAGGTGAATTTTCAGCAGGTAACAAAGTTTGTAAAGAAGTAGAGTTCCTTAACCGCTCCGAAAGTTAAAGGAGTTGTTATGTAAATGTAAATAAAAATTAAGTAACCTATAAGTGACTCTAGTTAAGCTTATTAAACTCTAAACTTGAAACCTCTAGTTTCGTTATCTTCATTCAAAGTTGTAATGCACCGCTGCATGACATCGTTTTGCAGCTTTATATAAGTACTAATTGAGCTTTCCGTAAATTACACTCTCAAGTAACTATTAGAATGTAAGTGGTAGAGTAAATAAACACACCTCGTGGTGAAAACTCTAGATATCAACGCATTGGCGCAGCTGCCAACAGCTATAACAGTAAACAACGATATTTCTTTTAGTTGTTCAGAACTAACGGGTAAGTCAAGAACCCTTTAAGTAATAGTAGTTTGCCGTCCTGTCCGACCGGAACGCGATCCTTAAGATAACAGTGTCCTCTTGCTTCATTATGTTATAGATTTTCGGCCTTAGCCCTACCGATAACCAGTGGTTAGGAGTGATACATTCACCGTCCGGAACGGGGTCCTTAGGGTAATAATGCGAAACGCATGCCTGTAGGCTCCTAATCAAGAAGGATGCCCTAGCTTTGTGGCTAACCGATGTTTAACGGTTAGGTATCGTCCGTCCGGAACAAGGTCCTTAAGATAACAGCATACTCTTGCATCATGATCTTGAAAACTCTCGGCCCGAAAGGATGCCCTAGCCCTGCCACTAACCAGTAGTTCCAAATCAGGTATTGCGCATCCAAAACGGGGTACCTTAGCGTAATAAGGTGTCCTTACACTACAACTGTATTGACTCTTGATTCGGAAAGATACCCTACCTCTGTGGTGATTAGCAGTTAGGTATTGTCCGACCGGAACGGGGTCCTTAAAATAACAGCGCGTGCATCATTACCTTATGGGCTCCTGTCCTGGATGCACAGCATAGGAACGTTATGCTTTTAGGGACCCGGTGGACTGCCTGCTGAACCACTAAAAATTAATAGACCATATACGTAACAGTTTCACTTTCGCAACACAGCTACACGCGGGTCATATTTCTTCAGTAAAAAAAAACAAGGCTCCCACTAAATACGTATTGGTTTTTTTCTTTCCCTACAAAATAACTTCTCAAAGAAGGCCATTTTGAACTCTTCTTGAACTCCGCCAATATATATTTGATTTAACACAAATACGAAGGTTCCGTTAATTTACCGAATAAATTTCCTGGAAGGGACGCTCGACAGCTCTGAGCGAAACCCCAGTTACAAGTTGATGACGTAATTTTTTTGCATTTAACAAATTTGTGAAAGGGAAAATTTTCTTATTATTGTCATGACTGATTCCTATACACATTCTCATACAAATGTATGTAAGAGTTTGTTACAAATTAGGCAATAGGTAAATTCGTTTATTTACACCATGCCGGTCGAAAACAGGCCCAGGATCTGGACGATTCATCTCGTGTTGGCTTTGTGATCGTTTTTGCCAGGCAAAGTATGCCGGTATTATCGGCCGTGCTGCTGATACAGTCGTTGATTCTTCAAAAGGCTTCCGATTGTCACTTCCAGACTGAAGGAAGCGGTACATGGATTTTTACAAACTCTTCACGGAGACGAGAAATGGTTTCTCAGAATTGAGCAAAAATCTCCGCTCCTTGTGGGAGAAATTTGAGATAATTAAGACTAGGTTTGATGAGGGATGTTTCATTTTACACTCATCTTCTTCCCCAGTTAACAAAGTTACAACTCGTACCGTAGCATCCTGCTTCCTCCTAAATCAGATTCGTTGGTGCAGGTTAGCGGCTCCTCAATGTCTACAAAGAATGTCAGCGTCTCTGCTACTGTTGAGTCGGTCGGTAGCAAAAAATTACAAATGAGCAGGAATGTCCCTCTGGTTAGAGCAATGTTGAAGTGACAAAGGTATCTTCTATCCTTGGCGTCACTCAATTTACTCAGGCGTCATCGCCTAAAACTAATAAAAAGAAGAGTAAATCGTCCTCTTTCCCTGGCTGTTCGAGTGTGAACATTGGTCGCCAAACTGGGCACGCCGCACGAGCTGCTCGTGCAAGTGTGATTACCCCTTCTATATTCTCCCCAACTCAAAATTCCCCATCCATGAAGTCTACTGCTCCTAGTACAGATGACATTCGCTTAAAAGTAGTTGCTCCTAGAAAGGTAATATCTGTGTGGAGACTGCCACCTGATACAACTTTGAATAACATAAAAAGTTATCTGGCGGCAAAAGTCTCATCTGCCAATTTAAAGCGTGTTCGCATTTTCAAATGGGCTCCTTATCAACCTAGAGCAATCTCGTCTTTTAAAATTCTAGTTCCGACTGAAAACATGAATATGTTACTAAAGAAACCATTGTGGCCGGTTGGAAATTAAGAAATTTATCCCACGTGATCGACCCCGTAATACTAATGCAGTAACCCTTTGTTCTTCAAAAAACTAAATATTTCTTTAAACTCATTATCTCTCAGTTATCAAAATGTTAGGGACCTAAATTAAAAAATTTGTTAAGCTAAAAAATTCGCTCTACTTTCCTAAATTCAGTGAGCATGGAGTTTTCCTGTTTGGCCTTCACTGAAACTTGGTTAAAGCCTGATCTACATGCCTCGGAATTTTTCTATAATTCGTTTCAGGTTTTCAGAAATGATCGGTTGTGTCGCAATTGTGTTGGTGTTTTAATAGCCATATTTGCGGCACTCCCCTCCTATCCAATTGAATTTCCTACTACTCCCAACGTTGAATTTATCGCCATTCGAGCAAAATTTCCTAATAAACACCTATATGTGACCTACTCATATATTCCCCCAAATTCGGATATCTCCGTATATAAGAAACAAGCCGCCCTTATTTGCGTTGGGTGACTTCAATTTGCCTCAACTCACTTGGTGTTACAGTTATAGTTTTGGTTGTATGATTCCTACTTTAACATCTGATAGAGCTGTTGTCTTCTTTAATGAATTATTCGATCATAATTTAGTTCAATACAACCGTACCCCTCATTGTAATGGTAGACTGCTTGATCTCTGCTTTGCCAATTTCCCTGAGATTAGTGTAAATCGTTGTCCACCTTTTAGTTTACCTGAGGATCCTTATCATTCAGCATTAGGTATTTTCTTTCATTACATGCATGATTGGGTGTTGATTTTCTATGACATTCCTAATTCAGCTCTCTTAAATTAAATTATATGATTTCCATAAAATCAATATTTTAATGCTAAAATTGCTTGATTTTTCAGTTGGAAGTATTGATAGCTCGCTGTTTTAAAAATATTCGAAAGGTGGCTCTGCTTTCGACTCTATCGCTTACACGGCGGAAAGGCATAGATTTAATTCCCATAACCACCAATATTATTGCATATACCTTAAGTTCATTAAATCTTCTCTGTTTGGTAAACCTAAATACTTTTTGAAATTTGTTAACTCATAAAGAAAAATTTCCACACGTCCCTCGCATGTTTCTTTTAATGGCTCTGATACCTGGGATGATTTTGAAATCTCAATCTTTTTCCTGAAATTTCCAACGAAACGTTTCGATTGCTAATTCCAATTTATCCACAAACTACCCATATCCTATAACTAATTTTGTTTCAATTCCTAACTTGGTTATTTCTGAAAATGACGTTTTAAAAGGTTTAGCTCTCTAAAATATAGTTGTGCGCTTGGATCTAATGGAATGCCATCATGTAGACAACTTGCCGAGAACTACAAGGGCATACCAAAGTTGACTGTCTAAGCTGCTCGACCGAATTGTGACTCAGCATTTGGCCTCTGCCATTAATTCGTATATTTCTCCACACCAGCATGGCTTTCAGAAATGAAGATCTACCAATTAGTTAGAGTTTACTTGTCATGTTTCCAATTCTTTTAAGCCCTTATCTACGCAATAGATCATTCAGGGTTTTATTTAACTCCATCACCTCGGATGAATTCCCCGCGACGTCTGGCGTACCTCAAGACAGTCACATAGGTCCCATTTTATTTAGTTTATACATTAATGATCTCCCATCGGTGATAAATTCCAGTTTAAACTTGCATACTGACCTACTTGGGTATGCCTCCATCTTTCATATAGGTGCTATGTAGATTCAATTGAAGCTGTTCAAAAGCAATTTTTGCTGTTTGCCCTTAGGAATTTCGGTTGAGACGCGATTGTCTCTCTTCCTCCCTATGAAAATAAGTTGATTCTATTATCCTTACCGTCACTTGAGAAACGTAGATTTGTTCTTGGGGTTTCCTTGGGGTTTCAAAGTAACAAATGGTACTATTGACTCGCCTGCATTACTTGGTGAAATAAGCTTTAATGTCCCTACCCGCTTCTCTAGGCACTTTGGTTTGATTAAGCTTACTCAATGTAAATATAATTATGAGCTATGACGTCTATCACTTATTCTCATTATCGGACTCTTTAAAGTCTATTAAAGCAACTTTGCTTAATATGCGCGATTTACCTATGTCGTGCTTAAAGTAACATTCCATTCTTAATATCTAATTGTTTATTTAAAACAATATTGTGTTGTTAAAGTGTTGGTTGCCAAGCTTATGCATGTTTGCAAAGGTTTAGGGGTTGACTTGCAACCTGGATCTGTTCTTGTTGCGGTTGTGCTTCTGTGCTAGCTGCGTACGTACTTGTTTTCTGTTTTCGTTTTTTTTTCCCTCTCTTTTTGTTTACTTATACATGAATTACTATTTTTAACTTTTTAACTTAAATTTATTTCAAACTTACTTGCTTATTATTATTCTTCTCTTTTTCTATTGTATACTAGTTTTAAAACAATTAGTATAAGATTTTCTATTAACATGTAATGAATTCGACTGTAATTTTCTGTAGTTGAATTTCACGAACAAATGAACAAATAAATAAACTGCATTTGTTTTTTTTTTTCCTTTAGAGAATTTATTATTTGGGAAAATTGCTTAGCTGGAATGAACTGGATTTGAGATTTCGGTAACAATCCTTGTACTAGGTTTTTATATTAATTAATATAAGATTTACTTTAAGAGTCAACTGAACTCGACTGTCAATTTGTTTTAGTTGAGTTTCATGTATAAGTAAATAAAGTAAATAAATAAATAACGAAAAAAAAATAATGAAATTGTCAGTAAGAGAATTTTTGGTAAATTTCCAAAAATATGTTTGTGTAAACAAGTGTACATAAATTATTGCATATATTGTATATGACATTAATTGTAATGTACATTAATTATTATAGATATTGTATATTATATAGAAGAAAATATATAAAATAACAAAGAAACAGTTGCTTGAAAAAAGGCCGAATTGGTCGAATTAAAGTAGAGAAAACTGTTTTCTACACAACAATGACTGAAAAAAATGGTAAAATGTCAAAGAAAAACTACTCATACACAAATACTAGTGGCGACCAAAAGAAAAAATTCTACTTTGCAAGTGTTTACGCAACCTCTATTTAACGAGCCTGAGAACCTAAAATACCTAAAGATGCAGAATTGCATGATCAAATAAAATATAGGTAATGGATGAAACAGTTAAATTTAGACGTATGGACTTTGTGTGTCGGAAAAAGAATGTAATATAAAATATAGCTGAGTTAATTCATGAACCTACTTATATGTGGGATAGAATCATTCAGAAAAAAAACTTCTAGAAATGAAATTACCCACTAGTGCATATAAGTGCGAGTTAAATACGAACGCAGAACAAATGAGAGGTGTGATTTAGCTTTGTATCATGTAATCATAATTCGTCAAAATAAGGGGGAAAAACTATCAATGGCATACGCCTCAAGTTTCACAATGACGTACAATCAACATAACGTGTCAGCTAAACTATGAATTTTAGCTACATACACGGTGTACATTGTGACTCGAAATTAGCTCACTAGTATCAAAATGTTAAAAAGATAATATAGTAATGAAGGCAGTATATATACAGGCGAGTACATATGTTTACTTATGATGTTTCACGCTGGATCAATTCTATTAATTTGTTAATGAATGAGATTTATCTTACAAAATATAAATCGACACCAGCAAATTTTATGTAAACTGAATTTTCTGCACGAACGTATAATAATCTTTTAATTATTGTTTAATACGCGTTGCATGACAATTTTTAAACGTAAGCTAAGCATTCCGCTCTATTCAACGAGACACCTGTTAGAGTAAATCCAAGTAGAGGTGCTGCTTTTTAAGTACAACTGATACGACTTAGACATACCGTGTAGGATATCGATTAAATAGGGCGTTGTAAATAATCTCCGTGTATGAATCTGTCGATACATTTCATGGGAACGAGTTTGGATGCGACCTACCTTACAATATCTCCTTATATCGGTTCTATTATTCATGTATTCCTAGTGGCAAACAATTTTTTTTACGATCAAAATACATACTACTTAATTCCTTTTTTTTCTGTTCCAAGCATCCAGCGTAGCAGAACGTCCTGTCGAATGGCGGAACCTTGGTAAATTACAGCATTTGGCATAGTAAAATCCATACGTCAACGACATGCACAAATTATATATGTCGATTTTTTTTTATTGAATGTTCTTTTTTTGGAACGTGAGAAAGAATACGATCGATTAGTTGATTTCTTTTGTCACTGAAATAAAATTATCTAACTTTTTAGTTATCATATTCTGATAGTGGCAATTATCAGTTACCGTTTCTAAAAGGGAAAACATTAATAATAAGCATAATTAATTACTGCTAACGTTAGTTGTTGTTAAAGTTTTTTTGTGTTGACCTTACACTTACCACATTTGATGTCGTTAAAACCATATTATGGATATTTTTGAACTTCTTGATAGGTTTGCTTATGGTAGCGTGTCGTACGGTGTTCAGACTGAATTCTGCTGTCGTGATTATTTAACTTGGTTTTAGTGCATGACGGTCACTGTGGTGGCATTTTGTACTAACGTCGAATATGACGAGTGTAGTTCTGTTACCACATATTTTATCGTTTCATGCCCACAGAAATAATATTATGAGGAATTCATCCTTTTCCTTCCTCTCTTCATACGTCATATGCTAACATATCACTCATTCTTCCTCACAATACCATAGTTGTTGCTGTTATTGTTAAATGCCAACAGCTCTAAAACAAAAGTTTCTCTCTAGTCTCTTGCATGTAGTATGCATTTTGCTGCCAAATGCCCCGGCTGACCGTAGTTATAACATTTGTTGTTGTTATGCTTGTTGCTTTTGTTGTTTCGCAGCCATTGTCATTGTCCTTTTACGGCTCTTTCGATCTGTTTTCATCTGCATGAGAGTCTCTGCTGTACCAATGCTGATTGTTGTGTTTTCATTTCCGTTTTCACTGCATGTTTTGTAACAACTTTATTATCAACGCTCAGACAGTGAGCAATTTTCTTTGGCTTCAATTGTCAATACAACATTCTCAGACAACATTTTGGTAGACTTGACAGCAGAATAATAACTTATGGAGTCGCTAGTCCAGCTGTTTGTCATAATAGTGATGCAACAAAGCTCACACGGATTAAAATTCCGTATAAAGAAGATGTATACAGATCACAACTTTCCCTAACAAGAAGCTTGAGTTTCGTTTTTGAAATTTATTCATTATTTTTTAGTTAGATCAATCCGCCTGAGTGGCCGAGTAGTCAAGAGTCTCGATTAGCAACTCAATAGTCGTGGGTTCAAACCTCAAGTGCGGTAGAGTTTTTAATAAACCCGAAAGCAGCCTTAGTGTTTCAAGACTTTAGTCTTAGAATTTATTCTCTGGCTAAATTTATAATAATTATAGTTAGAATTAGTTAGATCAAGCATACTAACTCTTTTACAATATGGAACATATATTAAGAGGGTTACCGTCATTTTAACACTGTTGGTAATCCCCACAACACCCTGATTATGTTTCAAGTCGGCTTGAAACGTATTACATTGTTCGCTTGGGTCTGATGACATTCCATCATCTATACTCAAATCATGCTCTGTCGAGCTAAGTGGTGTTATTTCAATGATTTTTAATTAGTTTTTGTAATCAAGTATTTTCTCTGTGTGTTGGAAGAGCAGCTTCCCTATTCTTTCACAAATGTGGAGACACACACCTTTTCAAGAACTAGACAAGCATTGCCAAGTTGATTGTCTTAGCTAAATTATTTGAACGAATTGTAACTCAGCAATTCGCTTTCGCTACCGTTCAATCGATCAACTGTTACGCGGATGTTGTATACATCGATTTTAATAATGCGCTTGACTTGTTGAACCATAAATTACTGATGTTCAATCTCCAAGCCCCTGGCTTCCCCTTATACTTATTGAAATGGATAAGCTTTTACCTTCATAACAGGTCATTAACTCCATCACCTGTGATGAATTCCCGATGACGTCAGATATTCTTCCACGCAGCAACTTAAGACATTTTTTATTTATCCTAAGCATCAATGATCTCTTTGCTCCCTATTCTTAACGTACACTGACGGTGTTCAACGGTTTTATTCTTTTTTCTTGGAATCGCATTCGTATCAGCTTAAAACTGACTTAAAAGATTTGGTTACATGGCGCTCATTAAAGTCCACAAAATCAAATCCAAAAAAATGTAAGACGGTTGCTTTCTCAGCGAAAAAATCATTTAATACTGCTTATTTTATCGATTCACACAAGTTGGAAAACGTACGTTCATTCGTCAGCTTAGTTTACTTAGGTCAACACTTGAAAATGCTTATGTTGTTTCATCTCTTCTCTATAGGTGTTAGAGTCAATAAAATCCGTTTAAAAGCAATTCCTACTCTTTGCCCCCAGGAATTTGTCGTTTTTCCTATGTTAGTTATTATAGTTTTTGATAATAGTTCGATTAGTAGCACGACTAATTGCAATTGTTTTTGATATTTCGTTACATTGATCAATTATTATCTAAATGTGCGAAAACAAGTACAGAAACTAGGTACCGTTAAGCAAAGATGCTGTTTTTCGAACCTTTCAGTAGTTCTGCATGAGAACTTTTATGTGCTTTTTGTGGGATTAAAGCATAATTTGCCTTATAACTTAACCTTAAGTAATATTTCATACTGTATGTAGACTTTATTAGACTACCATATATTCTGCATTAGTTGTTAATAAAAATATTAGTATATAATTTACGTCTAAGAGTCTATTCAATTCGGCTTTTTAGCGCAGTTTTATGTGTAAGTAAATAAAATTAAGTAAATAAACTAAAAGGACACTATGTAAGTATTTGTGGTCGTTTACATATATTCATTTAATTAATCGTCATTGGTATTCTTTTAATTTATATATTTTTATGCATTACCGCACTTTATTTATTTATAAACAGTGCATAATTTTGTATAGTGAATTGCAAATCAAAACTTATTTTTGTGTTACATGATTCAACAACATGATTCCTTGAAAATGGTTTTTATGTTCTATTTTCAAATTAAATTTTTCTTTTCAAAATTGGGATCATTTAAAATTTTTTTTAGTCAGTTCTTTGTAAGTAAAAGCATTTTGTTAGAGATTTATTTTGTTTTCTATTTACTTCTGTTCTCTGAACAACCAACACTAACTCCCAAAAACCAAACTAAAAGTAAAACGAGGGCTGTTTGGTTTTCGTCTGATTTCACATATATGAGAAAACGTATTTTACGGTTATTGAGCGTATCTAAAGCAAAAAATTCGAAACCTGACATAATTAGGATTCTCTATAAAGAGCTATCGTACGATAAGAAAGACCAAAACAATACAATCATATTATGAATTGACGGTACACGATTACTTTCTTATTGAATTTGGCTGTTCGTTCGTTGTATTTGCAACGGATATGGGATATCATGGGTAAGTGTATAACAAGAAAATGAGAAACGGGAGAAACGTAAATAAATGAACTAAATATAAAATTGGAAGAAATATTACTGTAAAATTGATATCTCTGAAAAACAATATAAAACAAAGTTTAATAAATTGGCCTAAGTTTATCATTGTTCATTTATTGTTAAGTTCTCTTTTCCTAACAGCTAGATTGATATTTTTAATTCAAATTTGCCCGCTTGTACTCTGTCTAGACAGGTCTAAAGTAACACATTTCTATTTTTTCAAAAGTTTTAAAAAGTTTCCAGTAAACCTACACATCCACTTTTGATCGTTCTCAGATATTGTATTGTTAATTTCATATTCATTGATCCCTCTTCACATTTTAGGACACCGATAGGTAAGAGCACCGAACATAATTATTTGATTTTATTATGTTTTCCAACGTCTTGGAATTTCTAAGTTTAACTAAATTTCTTAGATCCATTAATTTAGTCAAATTCAGGATTTTATAACAGTATTTATATATAGAAACATTTTATCGCTTATTTTAATTTCATCCGATAATCATATCGAAAGATATGTCTGTCTGCCTAATTGTTCTAATGTTTTTTGTTCAATATACTAGAAAAAAAAATGTAACTTCGGGGACATTTAGATGATATTTGGTACACTGAAATTTTTGACTGAAAAGCCAACGCAATAAAAATTATTTACCTTCAACCATTTTTACCGCTCCTATCTTTTATAAGAGTCATTACAAGAAAAAACTTTGTTTTGCTTAATTAAACACATTAAAGATTCCTTAATCAATAACACACAAAATAATACCAAAGTAATTGCCTATAAATCCATGATAGCAATCTGTGTGAACTACACTATAGCGTACACATAATACTTCACTGTTTTCTTTTCATCAGCGATTTCAATCCTGCCCTTAATTGTTATTCAAAATAGCTAAAGTAATGTTTGTTTACACCTTGATTCCCGTTTTAGGGTTGACATTTTAACGAAAATGGAAACAAAATATAACACACCGTCTTTGCATCCGGCAACTTGTTGAAATTGGCAACTCATGCTTTGGAATCGTGGGAAAAACGTAGAAGAGAACAATATTTAACTTGCAAAATAATAGTATAGTAATTATATTTTCGCTTGTACTTGTGAAATTATAATGACTAAAAAAAAAATATGAACAATGGTGCAAGTAATAAGCTAAATTTAAGTGTTAATATTTTCCATAACACGATAGTTTTCCATGAAGGTGTGTTATAATTTAATTATGCCCTTCTCTTTGCTTTACCATCAAACAGAAGCTTAAGTCAGTGTGGATGCAAAATTAAAGCGAAATCCTTATTCGTAACCCGAGCTAATGTAAGTATGCATTTTTCATGTTTTCCAAATGTTGATATATTTCGTTTTATTGCGAAAGTTTCCTATTTTTCTTATTTAGACACTATGCCTGTCTACGTTGATATGACGTTAAATGCAATACACGATTACTTTGCTCAATTAAATCCTATAGCAACACGTATCGCGTATGATATAAATGAAACTAAAAGCTCGTATGAGTACATATGGGACACTCTTGATTGTAATGAACAAGATGACATCGTAAATGATACGTTAATAAGACCGGAAATTTCGCTGAGATATTTAAATGATTTTTTCAAGCCTGCTGATTTAAATAGCTTGACTAAAATTCCTCAATCTACAAAGTCCTTAGCAGCTGTAATGCTAGAAAGTTTCAATAAATGTGACGCCGAAGGCAAAATACCTGCATTTGCGATTGAAAAATATCCAAATGAGGCCCATGAATTGAAGGAAGAAGCTAAGTATGGATACGATGGGCGAAATTTGCGCACATTTGCTCTACAAGAAGTTGCTCTAAAATTTGTTCATGATGATAATTTATGTGTCTTTTATGATGAACATTCTCATCCATTTAGTTACCGCACAAAGTCGCAAATCAATCTTCAACTGACAGATGATTGCTCCGAATATTGCAAACGTCCTAAGGTTGCCAATAATATCAATACTAAATGCTTGTGTTGTAACGTTGCTAGCGTGCACAGATCTTTGTGTAATGTAAAGGCTCATAAATTTGCCCCTATTAGCTGTGTGAATTCTAACAAAAATGACTTGAAGAACCCACCAACCAAATCAAAGCCAAATTCTTGTATATTTCCTTATGATAGTGAGTGCATTGATAAAATAAATTTCGACAATTTAGATTTTAAAGTGGAGTGGAATAACAGAGTATCGCGACCTAAAAGTTCCTCAGGCCAAACATACTTAAGTTCCACTTCAAAAACAGCTCTGACACCTTCAGTTAATTATATGGTTTGCAGTGATGACTTGTATGATAAGGAAGATAATCTAAATTTAATGCACCATAACTGCAAAGTCTTGGATTTCCTACAATCGCTGCCAGCGACTATTTCTGGCGATGATGAGTTGACTCCTTCTGGGCATAACACTGATAAAAGTTCTGACGGAGCTTCCAAACTGCTCAACAGAGACACAATCATGCAAAAAGGATTTGAATTTTTGAACAACTGGTAATCGGCCCGCTTGATTTTAGCATATAAATATACATACGTTAAAATCACGAAAACTTCTCCAGATTTGGTTTATATTGTTCCTATAAGCGGGATGGAACGGAAATGAACGATGTGGATGGAAAGAAGAAGATAAAAATAATTTGAAATGCATATCAGGCTACCTTTGTTATAATCTCTATTCACACTTGCAAAGCCTTATATATATCTATAAACTTCCTAATATTTCCCTTATTCTAAACCGTCATTCATAATTTTTTTTTTAAATTTACGAACGCGTTTGATGCTTTGAATAATTCTGGTTGAGTAAATAGTCTTTGGCATAATCTGTTGCCGGATTTGGCCCTAAGGCGCGTATGTAAGCGCGGAGCCTTTAGCTGAAATCTTCGGTTGTGCTGTCCGTCTTCGCTGCGTGTGGGAATTGAAAAAAGTGTTTACAGCGGTGCCAACATTTGGTTCTCTTGGCGTTGTTTTAATTTTTCTGTATTTCTCAGCTTCGCTAACAACATATGGTAGTTAAATGTTTTGTGCCACGATTGGTATTGCCCTTTACATGCGTTTTTGCAGCTTGCTGTGACTGTTTGCGCGAATATGTGACAGTACGTCTGCAACAAGCGCTTATTTTACAGGTAAATAGGGTATTGGTAATGAATTGAATGCTCGCTTCCGATCTAGAAATGCAAAACAGGCGTCAACAACACCAGAATAAAATTGTTGTCCTAATACTATAGCGAATTTTGTGACAATGAGCCATTAACCGTATACAAACACTATATATATAAGATTATTTCGCTAGCAAAATTTGGGTGCAAAATTATCATGCCTTCAGGACAGCATTTAAACAAACTCTATGAAAGAGAGCCAGAGAGAGCAAACCTGTCTGTGAAAGACAATGGACACATGTGTGTGATAGCAGAATAAATTGAATAGACGTGTGTTAGTGGTATAGTAGAAATGCTTGGTTGCATTTGTGCGTGTTTAAGTAATCATATGAGTACGGGCAAAAGCAATAGAATCTTTGGCGTTAGTCCCATTGATCAAGCGATTGAATTACGAGCTACTTCCTTATTACAGAAACATAGTTTCATAATTCGAAAATGGTGCTCAAGCGAACAAGCAGCTTTACATGATTTTCCACCGTTAGATTATGTACAGTTCCTCAAGTTTCATGATGAAAGTGATAAAAATAACACTTTGGGTCTTATCTGGGGTCGTAGAACCGATAATTTCACTTTTTCGTTTTCGCCTATTGTGTAGGCAGCAACAAAGGGCAACGTGAGGTATGCAATAACTCGTCTTCATGATCTTGTGCAAGCACAATTTGTAGTGGGATGAGACCTTGCCCTAATGGATTTCATTTTAAAAATTTCTATTTGGTGTCGATGGCAAAGGCAATATTTCGAATTCATGCAGTTTGTTAGGCTCCTTTGGTAGGGCAGTGTGCATGTATCTACGCAGTAGCCAAGCTAGATAGTGTTATCAAAACCTGCTTATTACCTTCGAAGTCGAAAGTAGCATCTTTGAAAACAATCGCAATATCCAATTTATTTATTTATTTATTCCACTTATACAAGAAACTCAACTAAAACAAAATGGCAGTCGAGTTCAAATTGACTCTCAAGTAAATCTTAAAATTATTTAATAATAAAACTTAGTATAAGTACAATAAAACAAATAAGGAGGAAAAAAAAAAAGAAAGAAAAAAAAAAAAAAAGCATGTACACAATTAGCATAGAGCCACGCCCACAACCGATACAGGACCAAATTGCAAGTGAACCCCTAAGCCATCGCAAACATGCATAAGCTTGGCAACCGATAATTGTTAACAACAAATTAATTTTCGACTCATAATGACAAAATTTAAGGTTAAATCAGTTTAAGTACGACATAGGTAAATCGCGCTTGTTGAGCAATATTGCTTTAATAGACTTTAAAGAGTCCGTTAATGAGAATAGATGATAGACATCATTTAGGTTCTTGCAAACAACTCTGAGCGGGTTAAACAGTTCAAAGTTATATTTGCATTGACTAAGCTTTGTCAACATAAAGTACCTAGAGAAGCGGTTAGGGACATTAAAGCAAATCTCACGAAGTAATGCGGGCGAATCAATTGCACCATTTATTAATTTGATTAGGAAGGAAACCCCAAGAACAAATCTACGTTTCTCGAGTGACGGTAAGGATAACAGAAGCAACCTATTTTCATAGGGTGGAAGAGGGGAAATCGGGTCCCAACCCAAATTCCTAAGTGCAAACAGCAAGAATTGCTTTTGTATAGATTCAATTGAACCAACGTAGCATCTATATGAAGGAGACCACACAACAGAGGCATACTCAAGAATAGGTCTAACCAAACACGTGTAAAGCCTTTTAGTAATATAAGGATCATCAAGCTCTTTGGACCACCTCTTTATAAAACCAAGAGCGGACCTAGCTTTGCTTAACGAGGACTCAATATGCAAATTGAAACGTAACCTATAATCGAATAGAACGCCTAAATCAATGAACGAATCGACGTCTTCCAACCTGTGCGAATCAATGAAGTATTGGGTACTAAACGACTTCCTTCTTAAGAAAGAAAGCTTCTTACATTTATTTAGATTTAGCTTCAGAAGATTGAGGGAGCACCATGCAACCAAATTGTTCAAATCACTTTGAAGATGATGTGATTGCGATTCTACGGAAAAAGAAGTAAACAGTTTCACATCATCAGCATACATTAAAATCTTACTGAATTTAATCACGGAGGGCAAATCATTGATGTAAAGATTAAATAAAATAGGTCCCAAGTGGCTACCTTGAGGTACGCCAGACGTCACGGGAAATTCGTCCGAGGTAATGAGGTTAAACAAAACCCTGAATGATCTACCATACAGATAAGAGCTTAACCATTCAACTAAGAAGAGAGGAAAGCCAGAGGTCTGGATTTTAAATCTAAGAAGTCTATGATTAACCATATCAAACGCCTTGCTAAAGTCAGTGTAAATGACATCAGTGCGAGAACCACTAGAAAAAGCCTTGAAAACATGAGAAGTAAACTCCAACAGATTGGTCACCGTAGATCTTCCCTTTCGAAAACCATGCTGGAAAGGAGAAATATACAATTTCATGGAAAAGGCTATATGCTGAGCCACAATTCGCTCGAACAGTTTAGGTAAGACACTCGACTTGGCGATGCCTCTGTAGTTCTCTACAAGTTGCCTACTACCACTTTTGTGAATAGGAATAAGGAAAGAAGTCTTCCAACACAAAGGGAAAGCACCTAAATTCAAAGACTTATTAAAAATTTTTGAGATAACATCACAAAGCTCGCCAGCACACGATATAAGTACACATGAGGGGATGCCATCGGGTCCAGGCGGACAATTATATTTCAGAGAGTTCAATCCTTCAAAAACGCCATTTTCCGATATAACAAAGTTAGGAATTGAAACCGAATTAGAAATCGAATATGGATAATTTTCCGATAAATCAAAATTGGCAGTTGAAAAGTTCTGTCGGAAGTATTCCGCAAAGATATTTGAGGATTCAAAATCATCCGAGGACTCGGAGCCATTAAAAGACACAAACGACGGGTTTATGGAGATTTTTCTTTTGGAATTAACGAACTTAAAAAAGTATTTAGGGTTAGAAAACAAGGAGGATTTAACAAACTGAAGGTATCTGCAGTAGTATTGGCGGTTGAGGGAATTAAATTTATGCCTTGCAACAGAGTAAGCGAAATAGTCGAAAGAAGAACCACTTTTCGAAAATTTTTTGAACAACTTGTTTTTCCTATTCTTGTAGTATTTAATTGTCTTATTAAACCACGGGGGATTCTTACTTCGAGGACGGGACTGCTTGATCGGAACGGATGCAGAAATAGCTTGATTTAATACATTGTAGAACGACGACAGTAAGCTATCAATGCTTCCCTCTGAGAAATCGAGCACAAAATGAGAAAGATGAGATTTTAGTATGGAAACATTGATTTTATGGAAATCATAACGTTGATATGAAAAATTTGAATTTGGAACGTTATAGAGGTTCAACGAACCAACAGACTTGTAATGAAAGGAAACACCCAATGCTGGATGATATGGATCCTCAGGTAAACTAAACGGAAGACAACGATTAACGCAAACCTCAGGAAAATTTGCAAAGCAGAGATCAAGAAATCTCCCATTACAATTAGGGGTACCATTGTATTGAACTAAATTATTATCAAATAATTCATTGAAGAACACAACGGCTTTATCAGATGTTGAGGAAGGAATCAAACAGCCAGAACTATCACTGTAAAACCAATTGACTTGAGGCAAGTTGAAGTCACCCAACGCCAGGACTATATCGGTAGATTTAGATTGCTTGGCCACTTCACAAATGAGGGCGGCCTGTTTCTTATATACAGAGATATCCGAATTTGGGGGAATATAGGAGCAGGTCACATATAAGTGTTTGTTAGGAAATTTCACTCGAATGGCGATAAATTCAACATCGGGAGTAGTTGGAAATTCAAACGAATAGGTGGGGAGTGCCGTAGAAATAGCAATTAAAACACCACCACCATTGCGATACAAACGATCGTTTCTGAAAACTTGAAACGAATTATGGAAAAGTTCCGACGAATGTAGAACTGGCTTCAGCCATGTTTCAGTGAAGACCAGACAGGAAAACTCCGTACTCACTGAATTTAGGAAGGTAGAACGAATTTTTGAGTTTACGCCCCTAACATTTTGATAAATGAGAGAAAATGAGGCTGAAGAAGTATTTAGTTTTTTGAAGGGGAAAGAGCTAATGCATTCGCATTACGGGGTCGGTCCCGAGGGATAAATTCCTTAATTAATGATCCAACCGGCCACAAAGTTTTATATAAAATCAAATCCATATTTTCGGTCGGAACTAGAATTTTAAAAGATGATATAGCTCTAGCTTGAGAAGGACCCAGTTTGAAAATACTAACTCGCTTTAAATTGACAGAAGGGGCTTTCGCAGCCAGATAACCCCTTATGTTTTCAACAGATGTATCTGGTGCCAGTCTTGACACAAATATGGCCTTTCTAGGAGGAACTGCCTTCAAGCATATGTCATCAGTACTGGGAGCAGCAGGGTTAACGGATGGGGAGTTATGAGTTGGGGAAAATATAGAGGGGGTAACCACACTTGCACGAGCAGCTTGCTCAGTTTGGCGACCAGCATTTACACCCGAACAGCGAGGAGGAGAGGACGATTTACTATTACCCTTATTACTTTTGGGCAATGACGCCTGAGAAGATTGAGTGACATCTATGGGAGGAGATACCCTTGCCACTTCAGCATAGCTCAAGCCAGAAGGACTTTTCGGACTATTTGTAACATCTATGTTACCAACCGACTCAGCCGTAGCAGAAACACTAACATTATTTGTAGCCTTTAGGGAATCGCTAACTTGCACCAACGAAACGGACTTAGGAGGTGACGAACCACACGCTACGCTACGCGTTGAGACTATGTTAGCTGGAGAGCAAGATGACTGCGCAATATACCGACATTCATCAAACCTAGTCTTGATTAATTCAAACTTCTCCCACAAAGAGCCGAGATTTTTGCTCAAATCTGAGAAACAGTTTCTCGTCTCCGTGAAGAGCTTGTAGAAATCAATATCCCGCTTTCTACAGTCAGGACATGACCATCGTAAACCTTTAGAAGGGTCAAGGACTGCATCAGCAGCACGGCCGGTAATACCAGCACACTTTGCATGTCCAAAACGATCACACAACCAGCAAGAAATGAATCGTTCAGATTCAGGACCAGTTTTCGCACGACATGGAGTAAATAAACAATCCATGTCCATTGAAAACAAAAAAAGTAGCTAAAGAAGGAAAAAAAAAAAAAAACGAAAAAGAAAAAGAAAAACAAAAAAAAAAAAAAAAATTTTTCCACGGCACAAATTTTCAGGAAAATTAAAGCAAATTTCTCACTTCCCTGCCCACTGTAAATATAGAGCGAAAACTAACGGAAACTGTAAACACAGATTAAAAGGCAAAAAGAGAGACTTTTACCAAGAGCTCAATTGTTGCTTGCAATAAACCAAAATGATTTTTTCATATAAATGGTTAATAAATTCATATACAATAAATTCACACTTTATTCTTTAAGAGAATTTTTAAATTTAAACACGAATAAAGCAAAAAGTTAAGAAATACAACTAAAAAAATTTATATATTTGTTGACAGAATAAAAACGCGACTACAAGACACGCGCAGAGTTGCCAAACAATCTCGTGTTATTACCAGTTTTATTATTCCCAGATAATCTAAACAGCGCCAATGGTTAATTGAACAATTCATTGATGGTAAGGGCGCATATCCAAAAGAATTTTTATACACAAATCTTTAAAAGAATGGTCTAAACTTTTTAAGAAGTGGTTCTTTAATTTGGCCAACAAATCAAAATTTGCTAAATGGCATAGCGGATACAAATACTACATAACTTGTTTGGAAAAATGCAGCGCATCTTTGGATATGTTTATATATTCGTAACTTTGAAATCTGTATTAAATCAGGAGGCCTTCTTACGCCATTCAATCTGAAAACGGATACGAATTTATGAGCTTGTAATAGGCTGCAGAATATGAAGCCGTAAGGACAAACAAAAATATCGTATTTACAAACGAGCGTCAGTCGCATGCGCCTGCATTCAATAAATCTAAGTCGCTTTCGTGGGAAATCTGAAAACTCAACCGCGGCTTTTAGAACTGATCATCCCTAAATACCACCTATTTACTAAGGCGGTGATCACGCATTAACACTTGCTTTTACCCGCACTCTTTGGCTATGCAAATTAACTTTTGGTGAGCTGAGCATATTGGTGCGCGAAATATATTCAATTCTAAATTGGAGTCCGTTGTGTCCGCTTTCAAAGAATCCTCAAGATTCACTGCTATAGCGCGACACGATTTAAATGGCATCAACATAAGCCGTTTGAATAGGCGGCAAATGGTCTGCCACATCAACAAATTCTTTAGAAAAAATGCAACAATTTCTACTTCTCTCTTTTACGAGAACGTTCGAAGCACAGCTTGCAATATTTTCATTGGCAATTTAGTTTGAATAAAAGATGAAGATGTAAGATCTAACCTAGGCCTTTGGGGGAAGGATCTTCATGGCACATTTTTCTATAAAAACTACCAATTGCGTTTGTCTTATGGAGAAGCAACGTGTTAATTGACAATTTATACATGGCTTTAAGATAGTTCAAGGTAGTTATAAATTGTTTGTTTATCACTTACACAAACGCATACGCATCCTTTAGTTGTTGCTTTTAGCAGGCATGCACATAAACCATTTATTTTTTAATCACCGTAACTTTCGGTCGTTGATTTAACAAATATTTTCGATCGTTTCACTTGGAAAATAAAATCAGAAAAGAT
Source organism: Glossina fuscipes (assembly GCF_014805625.2). NCBI lineage: Eukaryota > Metazoa > Arthropoda > Insecta > Diptera > Glossinidae > Glossina > Glossina fuscipes. The sequence goes on from NW_024003726.1 coordinate 1,108,098, forward strand.
CGCGCAATCTTTTTCGCATTTCATCTACATTTTCGCTTTGTTTTACTTTAATAGAAAAATATTAATGTAAAAAGTTAACACAAAATGATCTTCGTCTATAAAAAAATATTCACTAGTAGAAGGATAGGCTTTTTCACATTGACGATTGCTCTAGCATGTACCGGTAATGCGAAAACTCTTTGAAGTTTAAAGTTGGCTTTATTGTAGAAGGTAAATTAACATGAAATATTTGCAAACTTAAATAAGAATACTGCATATTTTCCCAATTCTATATCATTACAAATCCAGAGGAAAAATGACTATTCTCATCTAATGCATATGCGCAGTGCGGAGGAAAGTCTATAAATAAAAATCTCTGATTGAGGTTATGTGTCACTGCGTGGCTAGTAAAATAGGTTATGTATTAAGGTTAACAAAAAGTCAATTGTTAAGAATGCTGTAAAACGTGTGGCAATTTGTTATGAATTTCTTAATTTTCATTTAAACGTGTACATCGTGAACCATTTTCTATTGTGTGCAACAATTTAAGTAGAAAGGTTTAGCATGGTTTTCGAAAATTTATTTTGGCGTATTTGCAAATCTTTGATGTGGCTTAGAGCTTACACTATATATTACATGTATTCAATGTAATTCATTGCAAAACAGCAGCGTTACCACGTATGAAAAATGTAGCTTTCGGCTTTGCGCTCAGCTTTTGGACAAGAATGGCTGAATACAAAGCGAAAGTTAATTTTCAGCTTTACATAAGCAATCTTATTTACAGTAGGAAGCTCAGAATTTCTGTTCATTCATGAATATAGCACTTTTATGGCAATGTTGTATACGTTTTGATACGATATGATGAAGATTAGCTTTTTGTCTAAAGTAACTCCAAAATTTTTAAAAGAGTCGGAAAAAGAAATTTTGTGACCTCAAACAATTAAATCGGATGAACAAAGAAAGTAAGCGCTTCTTGCTTCATGTTTTATCTTTGTTTTTGTGGTTAATATTAAGCCTACAAAATAAATTGCCTACCTATTCTAGACTCATAAATTTCAATTTAATATATTGTTAAAAAACATACATTTGCACTGTCCTTTTTGTTGTCACATAAAATTGACAATTCTTTATTATATTTCACGAAAAAGTGATACACCTATATGGTTTCCAGGTTTAATTAAGGGATTTAAAATATTTAGTTCTTCCTCGTTCAGAGTGTATTAGAATTCAAGATGATCTCTAGGATAATCTTCAGGATTGTCTTCAATTTAATGTGTTAATCCTTCTTTCTTTCTGATAGTTAAATTTTCACTTATGCATTTGAACGTTTTAATTTTTTCACATTCGTTCGCATTTTTTTTTTTTTAATTTGTGCGCTAGTTAATGATTAAGGCTTAATAGGTTTATTAGAGCTGATCTATTTTTCTATCTACATTAAAAATTACAATTTACAATGATTAATTAAGAATACTGACATCTCAAATTACGCCGTGTTGATGGAGTACGACATCGGACAGAGCAAATTTGAGTAGCCAAATCATTTTCTCTGGAACCGCTAGACAAAAGTTCTCCCAATAAAAAGCATTATAAGAATATCAGAAACAATTTTTGTCAGAAAAAGAGCTACCGCCCATTGATACTGAATTTCTAAATAAAATTTTATAAGTATAGGGACCGTAAAACTGAGACCTAAGTACCACTATACGTTTTCCCGTCATTCACAATGCTAAAAACCTTAAAAACAAAATCATAGCTGATATAGCTTAGGATGATTATATTCCGAATATTTAAGCATCGCTGCAACTGTGACGAGACATGGCCTGTTCGGCTAATAAGCGTTCAAAACTTTTATATGTGGGAAGCGAAACACTAATAGGATGAAATTCTTGATGAGAAATGGATACAAGTTCTGTTCCAAAAGTTAATTTCTAGCAATTGGCAGTTACAAAAATTATAACTAAATCATTTAGACCGCGAATCAAGGATAAGATGACAATTCGAAGAACTAGTCTTACAAATTTGATTTGAATTTGAAGAGTATTATTATGCATATATTAAGAATCACTGCTCGTGTACAGAAAGAAGTCAATAGAACTTGAGAACATTGGGCGACGGACAAGTGACAAGTAAAATATTGTTACGAAAATCCCAAATTCAGTTAAATGTCAGCTAAGTAATTTTCGTAAGAATAAATTTCCTAAAGAAGGGAAAACCAAATGAGCATTCGCAGGCGCCTCATGCAGCTGCAGGCCTATGAAAACGATTAGTGGAAAAGCAAACAGGTAAAAGCTAAGTGCATATTCGCAGGCTCGTCATGCAGGTGCAGGCCGATGGAAACGATTAAAGGAAAAACCAGGCTGGGATTAGACCATAACCATAAATTTAGGTATAGTAACATTCTTGTAAAATTGTATATAAATCGAATATTTGTGAAAAGTAGAGTTAGTCTGGCAAGAACGTAGAAGTTGAGAGTACGGCCAAAATATATCGTAAATAAATATTCCTACTGTTGTGAAAGACAAAGTAGTAAAATAAAAGAACTTTGAAGTGCATTTCTCTTGATCAATATATCCACGATCTAGTGATACGGACTCTATCTTGTAAAAAGCGAATTTCGTAACAATATAATCGCTGTAACGAGTTATTACATGCTGTCTGCATCCATGATGAAGATTCAATTTAATACGTTAGGATTACATGTCCAACTTTTTTACGCCATCTCACGGGCTGCGTCCACTTTTATGATATCAGTTGCAAATCAAGGCCGTTTTAGAGTTACTCATAGAACAGGTCGTAATTAGAACACGATCATTGTACAGTTTAGACAGAACCAGAGGTAGCTGGGAGCTTATGTTAAATAAATACTAAATAATTTTCTAGTTATTGCATATTTCATTTTATATTTTGAAGGCGATTAACGATGTTTGGCGATCACATAGGTATTCGTGGCGGAAAGATCATAATAACGAACAGAAGAAATATCAAAAGCGCATACAACCTCCAAGATAGCTCACTCAAGATGTAGGCTAGATATTTGTCATCTTTAGTACTGCAGACAACGTTGAGTTAAGCCAGCGTGAATCATGTATTTCAATCATCTTATTGTAATACGTTTCCGTATGCAATGAAAAACTTATCCATTGCTCGGAGGGAGTCATCTATGCAATAGCTTCATTGTTTAGGTCTTGTTTAGATAGTTAACTAGTCCGCCAATTCTCAGAATATGCCGTTTTATATCATAATTAGTTATGTTGATTCACTCCTCAGAGTATATTACTATTAACCGATATAAACATAATTTTAATTATATAGGTGCTACTAATTAATAACACGGATGAAAAGTAGTTCATTTATTCTTTTTTAGATATATTGAAATTTCGTGGATTCAAATGGCATAATTTACAGCTTGACAAAAAATTCTCAAGACCCTTTCAGTAGTAGTACTATCTTCATAAAAGTTATTACTTGGAAATAAATGTCGAAATGAAAACCGACTAAAAAGTTTTCATTTGCTTTTGTGTAATATCAGCTTTAAAATTTTTTGCTATGGCCTGTTATATAATGAGCTATAAGGACATTTATTTATTTCTTTATTTTTGTATTATGTGAAATAAAATTTGATACAAACATAAGGGAATCGCCTGATTAGCTGACTAAAACACATTGGAGTCATGATAAAATTGAAGTAGTAAGACATCACAAATGTGGACCTGCATATTCATAGCTTAGTAAAATTCCACATGGGACTTTTAAATATAATATCGTGTGTAATATATGGACATATATGCATAATATTAAACTGTCAAGCTATATACCCAAACACAAAACATTTAAAACGTTATTCAAGTCTTTAGACATGACAAACGCCTGGTATCTAGCTACCAGCCTGTTACGTTTTTTTACGAGTCGCTTAATGCTACGACATATGATCCTTATTTTGTTCTGGGGAGTAATCATGTAATCTGGCGATTATCGCCCGGTTTCATTCAGCAAATAATTAATTATCGGCAAAAGACTGATCAGGTACCATCATCACCAGATGTCCAATATTTCCCATTACTGCGCATTTTCACCTGACAAAAACGTAAAAAATGAGAACCAAATTGACCTTTATTTGTTTTGCATAAACACACCATGTATGGTAAACAATAACAAGTATGTAAAATGTAATAAATAGAAAATAATGTAGAATTTAACAAGTGAAAAAAGTAGCAAATATAAATCCAATGCTAAATTTTTTAGCTGTTTTATTGTAGAAAAAGTTAATTATTATATATTCCTTTTTTCAGATTTCCCATAAAAATGAATGTTAACCATTCTGTTATAACATGTTATAACACTGATTAATTCATAAAAACGAAGTATCCCGCAAAGCCTTTCTCACTTGTCTCTTGGTTATTTTTTCTTTTGCGCCACGTTTCTCATTGTTCTTCTCTTCAATAAACGAGCGTAAAAGGAGCTTTCGATACATTGCGTTCGATATGTACCCCTTGGTCAACATTGCTTCATTTAACTCGATATTAAAAAAAAATTTGTACTTGCTTTTACCAAATTTTTTTTCTTTTCCTTCACAAATGTAATTTCGGACACCCTTTTTTTAATTTTTTAAAATTTCTGAATTAATAATTCATTTCACAGTTTTTTTCTTATTGTTTTTTCTTGCAGCTATTTTTTTACAAATGCAACTCTAAAAGAAAGATTTTTGGTAACTTTGCTTGCCTTATACTCAATACTAATGCAAATTTGTTCTTAGCGACGCCAATTTTATTGTCGCCACATCTGACGTAATTGAGAGAGAGTATTTGGTGATAAACTTGCCAACAGGATTAGATTCTCGTCGCGATTGTCGCCTCCTTCATTGTCACTTGTTTACATGATTACCCTCCTTGATTTAGATTGCAACGGGGGCTATTTGTAGCTGGGGTTTCGCTCAGGGCTGTCCAGCTATCCGTTCCCAGCAATTTATTCGTTGATTTAACGGAACCTTCATATTTTGGTGTTAGATCAAATATATATGTATGGAATTCAAGAAGCGTACAAGGTGAATTTATTTTCGACGTAACTTCGTAGTGAAAGAAAAAACCCACACGTATTTAGTGGTCAGTCTTGCCTTCTTTTTACCGAGGAAATATGCTCCGCGTGCGACTGTGTTGCGAAAATTAAACTGCTACGTGTATGCTCTGTTAATTATTTTTTTAGTGGTTCAGCAGGCAGTCTACTGGGTGTAAGGTTCCTATGGTGTGCTTTCGGGCCGGGAGTTTGTATGATAATGATGCAAGCGCACTCTGTTACCTTAAGGACCTCGTTTCGAAGATAACGAACTACTAGGTTCTGCAAGGCCGGGGTATCCTTTCGAACCGGGAGTCTATAGAATAATGATGCAAGCGCTCACTGTTATTTTAAGGACCCCGTTCCGGACGGACAATGCCTAACTACTAATCACTACAATTACACACAGTCAACTACAAAGCTACGGCATCCTTTTGGGCCAAGAGTCTATAAGAGAATGATGCAAGCACACGCTATTATTTTAAGGACATCCCTTCGGACCAATACTTTAGCGTTCGGAGCGGGTGAGGAAGTCTGCTTCCTTGCAAGATGAAGTCAAAATAGAAACCCTACTTTTATCCACTAAAGTCGGCTCTATTTGTATTTGTCAAGATTCCTGCACGCGGAGCATAGAGCGCACGGAGGAACACTTTTTTATTTTGAAGAACAAAACAACTTGTTTAGAAGGTCGTTGTCTTGACTTTTTAATATGTGCAACTTACCACCCACTGCACGTGACATAGTGGACAATATTGGCCATGACGATATATAAATAGCTGTGTGAAAATATATTTTGCAGGTTTTCACAGACCTTCATTGCAATAACGGCTGTTGAACTACTGGCAAGTGGTAGCAATAAATTTGATCCCAGAGAATACAACTCGGAGCATTTATCCCATGGATTTCGAGCGCTTGGACAGAATAACTGCAAATCTAGTGCATTTATCCCAGTATTTGCTGTAGTAATACTGATTGAGAAGTAAGTAGCAAATCTGGCGCTTTTCTTCGAAAACTCGCTTTAGTGGGTTTATACCAGCATTTCCTTTCCAACGCACATCAATAGGGTTGATCTCTTCTACAAGAATGGGATAAAGAGAATAGATTGCCAGCCCTCGCAAAACGTGTTTCAGAATGTCTATTTACGATTCAAAATCAATAATAAGAAACATTATGTGCTATAATAAATGTAGTGTACAGTTGTACATGTAAGCCCAAAATTCAATTTAACATATATGTATGTAAATTTGTTGATCTACACTAGAAATTATTTTGTCTCTGAAAGTTATGTACATTCAGATTAAGATGTTAGAAGATGAGAGAATATGTTATACTAAACGAATAAACCTCAAAATTGAAAACAAAATATGTACTTAAGAAATGATCACTTCATAATTATGTCCACTCTATACACATGATAGAGTTAACGACTGCTAGAGTATCATGCCAATTTTTATAGGGTGTCCGCTTGTACAATGACATGTAGGACAAAATAAAGCAGCGAACGAATTTTTTTACGGTGTAAACATAAAAAAACAGAATATATATGTTAAGATTTGAAAATGTTTACCAATAATATATGTGAATGTTAGATTCAATTAAATGTATAATATTGTGTATAGTGTATAGTAACAATTATAATATGATTACCTATTAGGAATCATAGATATATTTCATATATATATGTCCATGAATAGCTAAAATATATCCCGTTTGTCTACGGAGTTACACCAAAAGAAAAAAATTTTTTCATTTTCAAATGCTTAGCTTGATTATATATTACTTTGATAATCTTCACGGCACAACAGACGATAAATTATGTTGGCAATACCTATTGCTCAAACACAAAATTATCTGCGCACTATGCACACTGTTGTTGGTTGAAAAGGAACAAGAGACAACACCGCGTCACTACTTGCGATATGACTATATTATCACGGTTCATGTTAGAACCCATTAGCAAAATTACTACCAGCAAAATTCACTTCAGTCCACTTGTTTGTTACTTTACATTTACAAGCCGCTTATGTCATAAAAAAGTTATGTACTGTAACGAGTCTTCTTGGGCAGGGTAGAAACTCAGCCACTCCAAGGTTCGTTGCAAGACAATTTATATGAAACAAAATGTTTTGGACTCTCGGGGATGTTCTTATATATTCTTTTATTGGTATGCGAGATTACAAGTGGTTTTGTAGAGGGTTGGCAAGGAAACCAGCGAGATGACCCGACTTGCCGCTTTATTACCGCCTTTTCGCACACGTGATTAGGGTTTTTTTCCTCTTTTCTGATATCGCGGATTCCTTAGGCGGCTATGACACAATTGAAGCGTTTATGACCGGTTTGATGCGCATGTGGTTGCAGATTTTACTTGTATTATCGCGAATTACTTAGGCGGCTATGACACAATTGAACCATTTATGTCCAGTTTGGTGCGCACGTGGTTGGAGATTTTACTTGTACTATCGCGGATTACTGCAAAAAACGGGTACGTTGCTCTTGTCATCGCTGCCTAGGCCCCCTGGGCCAACGGTTTGTCCGTCTGTAGTTGGCTTATGTCAAAAAAAAAATCATCGGTCCTTCAGGGATGGCGATTAAGCTAAACCAATCCGTCCCCTATCCGTAGAGTCAAAAGTCCTTTCAGTCCTTCAAGGATGGCGATTAAGCTAAACCAATCCATCGCCTATCCGTAAAGTCAAAAAAAAAAATTACTAATGCGAGTCAGCGTGTGAAGTAGTCCGTGTACTTACCTTAGGCGGCTATAACACAATTGAAAGATTTCGTGTGATGAGACGGTCTTTTATAGCTCAAGTCTCGCTCGCTTGTTCCCTTGCAACATGTCTTCGGCTGTATGCATTTACATGTGTATTGTGCTCCTATACTGATGTGTATGCTTAGTTTAGGTTGGTTTCTGTCGCAACCTTAGTTACAACTTGCATGACATACTTATACATAACTTATTATTAACTAACGCCTATCTTATTGCTATGTTTGATGCAATGCCTCCTCAACATGCACTCAGGTACCAAATCGCGTGGTTAGGTATGTGAGTGCTAAGTTTCTTAAGCCATGTGTACAATACTTCGCTTAGGTTTATGTAGTTTTATACCATTTGTGTAGCATAAGTGTATTTTCTGTTTATGTGTGTTTATACATGTTTATACGTGTGTGTTTATACATATTTGGCATGTGTGATCCTACATCTCTCTACATTTTTAAACAGAACCTACATATATGTTTGCATGGGCTAACGGCGCTTATACAGCATAAGGGTTCTACATGATTATATGACCTAACGGCATTTATACATTTTTGTATAATGTTGTATGTGTTTCTACAGTATGTGATTATACATTTGAAAGGTTTTATATGGCTTAACGGCGTTTATACAGTAATATACATTGCTATATTTGATTCTGTAGTCTACGCGTTTTGCAAGGTCGTGTGTGCGTATACATGTCAAAGCATAAGGATTATGGATGTTTAAGTTATGCCGTTTATGCGGTTAATGGTTTCTTAACTTATGCTAGGGCCAGAGGCGGATGATCCAGTGCCCTACCCAGAGGTTTTCGGTTTCTTTTTCGCGCGGACGGAGGAACTGGACTGAGATTACTAGGGTCTACGGGTAGACATTTAAGCGGACGGACCCGGAAGCAAAACGCTTCCTTACAGTACATATATAAACCAGGCGGCAGTAATTGCAATTCTCTGGTTTCCGTACTAGCTACTCGGAGAGGATTGGACGATCGATCATAAACTATTTTAGAATTTTACATTTTCCACACTTTAGTTCTTGATTATGTTGAGGACTCTTTGAATGATGTTTATAAGTCAAAAGAGATATTGTAAGAGGAAGCAATTTAAAAAGAAAAATTAGAAAATTTCCCCTTTCTTATGTTATGTATTTGTGTTCGTAAGTCTTCTAAGAAATATGTAAAAGTAAATTACAGGAAAAATACGCAAATTTTCCGTTTCTGTGTTTTTAATTGTTGAGCAACGTGCCGGTGACACCTCGTTTTGCCGTACACATCTTATTGATATCATTATAACATTCACCTATATATATTCACATAGAGTACTTAATATTGTCAGTATCATCTAATCACTAACATACACATGTTTAATATTTAATGCATTATTCTTCTTACTGACAATTGATAAAGGGTTTTGTCCCGATCATGTAGGACTCTCGTGGCATTTTCATGGCTTACATTCATGTGTAAATGAAAAAGCAGAAAAAAGAGGCAAATTTTCGTTTAAATTCAATTGTGGCTGTCAAAATCCGAAAAATAATAGCTGGTTCTCCTCTCTGATAAAAAAGCAAACCAACTATTGATGGGAATTCGAGAGAAGAGTAAAAATAAAATTTTAAAAATTATCAATTAATTATGCGAAAAAAGTGTATAAGTAAATTAGTTTTCAGTAGATTTTTTAATTTGATGAAGCTAACTTTTCGCGTTCGCATACTTTTACCTCACCGCCGCAATGATGGTAACGACTCTCCTATCAAGTTATGCACATTCATTACTTATCTTTCGGTGACTACATTTATGAATTTATGAACTGAAAATCTAATAATAATTACGATTAAGCCGAGGATTTAATCTAATAAGCCGAAAAGGCTTTAAATGCAAGATTTTTAAGAAAGCTTTTTGCCGTCTTACTATGACTTCAACAATTCTAGTTTAATAAGAAAAATTGTTGAGAGTGCGTTGCTATTTTTTTAGTTTAGCAAATTACGGGGGAGATAATAGATAAACATATATAATGAATGCACATTTATATATATTTATTTCTGGATGGGGTGTGTGAACCTCGAGGCATTATACAGACTCGCAAATTGGCGTGATCACCTAATGATGATTATGATTAAAACAGGAGCAAATCGGTAATGAAAGATGCTTCCAAGAAACAGTTCAACAATTATTAAGGAAACAATTATTAAAGGAGAGAGTCGAGAACAATAGTTTCCATGTGATTCATGGATGATGACGTCGACCTTAGTGAAATCCTTTGTGTTGTTACTCTAATTAGATCTGAAAGAGGATTATTTTAATTCTTTATAATGACATGATGACATTAATGAAAAAGAAATAAGTATCATATAGCGCTTTTCTGTGTCGCATTACAATTTTTTTTCGCAAAATTCGATCTAATTTCATCAAATGGTGTAAAGTTATTTGTCGAAGCATTCTGTCTAATATTTATATATTGCTTAACACGAAATGGTTACTTCAGTAATATGTTACTTTAAAAAAATCACTTTTTTTCGTTTTTTGATATTAAATGAACCAAGTCAGTAAATTGTATGGCTCATATATCCACTCAAATGACATTGTGCAAAAATTAAAAAAACAAATTTTTCCTTTTTGCAATTTTTGTTTCTGTGGCTTTTCTGTGGTGTGTTTTGATTTTGTTTTTTAATTAGTTTTCTTTTTTTAATATATTGTTTTGGTTCAGTTGTTTGTAAGTACACATTTTGTTTGAAATCTTGTTTGTTTTCAATTTACAACTATTTTCTCTTGTAAATGCAACTTAAAACAACCAATACTAACTCAGAAGAACCAACACTAATACAAAACGTGCGCTCTTTTGCTTAATTTGATAAGTATAAGACAATACATTTAACAGCTGTTGTCCTTATATGATCCTTAAAAACTGATAGTCATGAAACAATGCTGAACGCTATGACAGCTGAAAAACGTAAATGTAAGCTAACTTTCAGATACGTGATTACCCCTCAAAATACTCAGCAGAAACAGCTACGAGGTCCTAATTAAAAGTATAAAAATTGAAATACGTACTTAAAAATTATAACAAAATATGTATTATTAAAATAAGCAAAAAGACATTCGGAAGAACAGAAAACTCTTAAATACTTTAACCCTTTGCACTCGAAGTTTTTTTTCATTAGTATTACAATCCGCGAACCGCGATCGTCATTTGTCACCAACAGCGAAATACCGGAATACTAGTTTTAACGATTTGTTTTTGTTTTTATGTTAAGAACTGCAAATCATTTACAATGTCTCCGTAGTGGAGCCCTCGTGTTTGAAAACAGAATGTTAGCAAAATTTCTGAAAACTTACTTTGCGCTATCCATCCCGTTATGTTTTTGTTTTGTAAACCAATTGAATTTAGCTCCCTTGTTAGGTGCTTCCACAACCTATTCTACTCTAATGTCCTTTTTGAAATTCTACGTCTGCATCGTGCGTGATGAAAGGCAGCGTTGACTTCATTTGTCCTTTTGTAATTGACTTGCAAGTACTAATGATTACGGAAACGAATTTGTGGATATGGCCGAAGAAATACTTATGCTCCTTTTTTGATGTTAAACCCCTACTTATGATGACTTAACAGAATGCGCATACACCCCACAAACTTCTTTTCTTGAAATGAAAAGCTTTTCCGCGTTGAATGTTTTGCGATGACGAATGTTAACTGCTACGGAATTTCCGTAGACTTTTCTTGGAATAGTAAGCGTTATATATTTATGATAAAAATAGTATGTCCTCTATCATTCGAATTTCAAGCTATGTCATATGTTCAGGAATTCGCGACGGTCCGAAAATCAATACGACTCATTAGTTACAATTTTTAATTTACGCGGTTTTTCTTTTCAACAAGATGTTCACATCGAAATACCAAAAACAAAAACAGCCAAGTATAGAAAATCAGGTATTGAAAACTCTGTTGCTTACGCGCACACATAAAATTAAGCGAACATATACACAACCGACCACGAATATTTCTTCTATAGGGCTAAACATCTACGCAAAGGTTTTATTCAATACATTCTTTATTTGCTCACAGATGGTCACGCTTTTCCAGATCGCTTTCAACGAAATTAGCGAAATTCTTTGCCGTGTACCAAGAGTGGAACATTGTCTCTACGCGGACGATGTATACATTTTTACAAAAGAAAAAGACAACACGAAAGCAATCAACATCCTCGAATCTATTGGATGTGAGATCTCCACATGGGCAAACTCGTCAGGAGCTATAATCTCTATACAAAAATCAAAAAAAATGCACATTTGTCGAAAACAAATGTGCGATGCAGGAAACCTACTGATGCATATTAACGACTTACCAGTACTAAATGTGCAGACGCTCCATGTTCTCGGGCTCACGTTTTCAAACAATTATCGTTGGAAAGCACACTGCCTTCGGTTAAAAAACTCCCTTTTAACAAGGGTAAATTTCATACAGTACGTTGCTTGGAGAAGCCATGCGCATATTAACACTATCGCTTATCTTACCAAAATGCTTGTGTTAAGCAAGATTGACTATGCTTTGATAATTTATGGCAATAGCTGCAAATCTAATATCAACATCCTTAAACCAGTCTATCACCAAGCCGTTAGAGCAAGTTGTTATGCTTTTCGGACGACGCCCATAAATAATATTATAATTGAAACTGGTCTCCCAACTTTAGAAAATAGACTGTATGAGTTAAAAGCTAAGATAGTCCCTAAGCTTCTTAATTCAAACAAATCCATTCTCGGTGATGACGTAAGAAAGATTATTATTGCGAAGAAAATTGCAAAGTCACCATCTGCAATTGACCATTGTTTGTGCATCGCAAAGAAATTGAACATTCCCTTAAAAATTTCCCGCTCCTTTGGTGTTAAACCTCCCTGGATTTTAAAAGACTGCTCTTTTGACATCTCACTGTCTATGCACAAGAAAGAAGATACTCCAAATTGCGTCTTTAAGAATCTAAAAGCTGAAAAAACTCAAGTATTTTAGAGTACTGGTTGGAATCTTTTTTACACAGACGGCTCAAAATCTTCTGGTCTGCCTTCCGCTTGTGCGGTGGTAGACGCTGCAGGATGGGTTCTTGTCAACCACATATTTCACGAAAGTACTTCAACTTTCATCCTTCACGCTGCCAATCTTGCCCATAAAAACAAACTCAAAACCGTCATTGTTACTGACAGTTTGTCTGTATTACAAGCTACCCGGAACCCTTCGACTTCGAGATGGAGCACCATCAACAAATTAAGGAATATTATTACTACACCCGACGAAAAAATTAAAATTTTATGAGTACCAAGTCACATCGGTTTACTGGGAAATGAGCAGGCTGATCAAGCGGCAAAGTATGCTGCTTCTGCTTCTCTAATTATGGATGATGTCATGGAAAAGTTGGATCTTCAAAGATACATTGGAAGAAAAGTTAAAGAGAAAATTGCAGAGGGAAATTTACAATACCATCATCAACACTACTCTTCCATTAACCCTCAATTAACTCCACCTTTATATCCAAGAAATGTTGAGAAAACCAAGATCCAAACATTTTCGAGAATTCGCCTTGGTCATACAATTGCAACTCACCAATGGATCCTGAAGAAGTCTTCTCCCCCAATCTGCTGTTGTGGACAAACTCTTACTATTCTCTGCGACTGCCTCAACTTTTTCTTGGCTAGAAGTATTGCATTTGGAACGATTAACCCTTTGAACATTCTACAATCAGCTTCAGAACAGAATATCAATTCAATATTTTACTTTATTAATACTACTAAGCTTATTATCTAATATCCATTTATTTAAATTAGAGCCGATAGCCTGTGTTGCTAGTGCTCAATGTCTTTTTTTTAGTCTAAGAATTCAATTCATTAGTCTAAAATTAAAATAATAATAATAATAATAATAATAATAATTTGGTCACAGATGTGTATAGTGCGTGATTTTACACATGATTGTTGTATAAATTTCAATAATGTCTCAGTTCTTTTACTCCCTTATTCTCGTTCATAGCGTTTGTTTATATTATCTAGGCCATGATAATTTTGTTCGCGCAAATGAAACGGCTTGTCTTATATACCGTTTTTTTTTTTTTTCTGCGTTCGCATTTCATTCACACTTAATACAACACGTCATCTCTGCAAACGGCAGCTGGATAATTTTTGTGTTTAACGGTGTTGGTGAAAATAAGGAAAAAAAAAAAAAAAGAATAGATTTTAAATATTTGAAAAAAGGAGAAGAGGTTTAATAAAGTATTAAAATAATCAAAGAAAACCATTTTAAAGGAGGAAAGGGAGGGAAGGAAGAGGAATCTCTCGTGAGAGAAAAATTAAGAAGCAATACATATATTCAATTTTTTGTTTTTTTGTTATGAGTTTTTCTTTTTTTTGTGTTCGCCGTGATAACAACCAAAACAACGTCAGCCCGTCTCCATATGGAGACTGGGTCTGATCTTATAATTACTAATAGAGACTCTTTTGAAGATTTTTACATGAACGCCACTGGGCATACCAAGAGATCCAAAATGGGTGAGAATAATATTCTTTTATCTGCTAACGGAGAAGCTAACGCAAACGTTTTAAGTCCGCTTAGTAAACAGGCTACCGACAAGCCCTCTGATTTGGGTTTCACAGTCGCCCCAAATCTCGAGATTAATTTGTACGATTGCCTTTCCAACTGCAATTTTGTCGTTTTTATCGAAACGTGCGCAGACGCAGAAGGAAATCGCATCAATATTAACTCCAATCTCTATTTCTATGATCACTTGAAGGATTTCAGTATGTACGGCTTAAAAGAATTAAGAGTTGTCGGTAGGGGTAGAGCCAAACTGCTTTTCAGCTCCGCTGCCAATGCCAACAATTTTGTTATGAATAATGAATTTAATAAAAAGAATTTAAAAGCGTACATACCGAGGTCGTTCACTGAGAGATTTGGAGTTATTCGAAACATCCTATGCATATATAGTGTCGATGATATAATTAAAAACGCCATATCCGATATTCCGATTAAGTCCGCTGTCCATTTCCAAAGAAGAAATCCCAACAACAAAGACGAGTGGATTCCCACAACCAGCATCAAAATTGGCTTCAAAGGGAGAGCCCTCCCTAAGTCAATAAAATTTAACTATTGTTATCTGCCGGTCGAATACTTTGTATCCACTTCAAAACAGTGCTTTAAGTGTGGCAGATACGGTCACGTATCTAAATTCTGCAAAGCTAAAGAGAGCAGGTGCCTTAACTGTGGAAAGTCTCCGAAGTGTGTAAATTGTGAGGCGATGAAGTGCTTGTCCTGTGGCTCAGGTGAGCACAACGCTCTCAATAAGTGTTGCCCTAATAGGGAAATTGAATTAAACATCAACAGGATAATGGCGATTAAAAATCTTTCGTATAAAGAGGTCAAAGAGAATTTTTCCGAAAATTATTTCGAATGTCTCGATGACAACACTTACGACGGCAATTTCCCTCCACTGGGGTACACGTCTGCAATTTCGACCAAGAATGATAATCAAAATGCCAACAAAATCTTAACCAAAAATAAATACAATGCTGTTGTCAAAAGGAAATTGGTTCCCTGCAAATCTCTTATCAATTCACCCACCAAGCCTTTTGCCAATACACCCCCCAATTCGTCTGGAACAAGCCTTCTTGGACCGAAAATTTCAAACAACTATTTGCGGTCTTCAGAACTTGAAAGATTAATTCTCGCGATTCAAGAAATTATCCGTCCGATGATCCCTCACAATCTTATTAAAGAATTTGAAGAAAAAATGTCTGTCTGTGCTATTTCTTGCCCCGTTCGAGCATCCAGTACTGCGAGGAAATCCGCTGGGGTTCTTTCTCAAGTTTCAACATGATATCCTTTTTACAATATAATATTCAAAGTGTCCGACGTAACCTATCTTTTCTAGATTTTTACTTAAACTCAAACAAGATTGATTTTTGTATCTTAAGTGAAGTTTTTCTGAAAGATGAAAAATGTTTCGAAGTTAAAGTTTCGAATTATGCCTCAGCCACCAAATGTCGAAATGATGGCTATGGTGGTGTTAGTATATTAGTCAAGAGAGGTGTCAATTTCAGACGTATTCCCTACAACTCTGCCGTTGACATCATCATCATCAAAACCATCAACCTGAAACCGAATCTTTTCATAGCCTCATGCTACTTTCCACCCAGTCTCGACGTGCAAACCTTTCGTGATGAGATTCAGAGATTATGCGACTTTCTTGACGGTGAACAAAATGTGATTCTAGCTGGAGATTTCAATGCAAGACACCGCCTTTATGTCGATCAAGTCTCTACTAACAAAGGCAAAATCCTTGTAAATGCCATCAATTCCAGCAGTTTCAGTGTCTTAAATAACGGCAATACTACCTTTCACTGTAACCGGTGCGGTCGCACGGCGAGCACTGTCTTGGATCTAACTTTCTCGAACTCAACTATTTTATCTTTCAACTTGGACACGTCCAATGTTTCCATTAGCAAAAGTCAGCACTCCCCCATTATATTCCACAGTTGTAACAATTCCGTCAAGAAAATAGAAAATTTCATTTCACGCAATTTCCTTATGGACCGTCTGTCTAAAGTTGATCTTCCTTCTGATTTATCATCAATTCAAAGTGCCTTTCAGTCTGTGATCATGTCTGCTAGAACCAACTTCCCGGACATTGAGTCCTTCTCACCTAAACCTTGGTGGAACCCCTCCCTGTCAACACTTTTTCACAAATGCCAAGCTGCAAGAAAAAAAGTGAGTAAATATGCCAATTCAGCCAACTACATTGAATATATGAAAACACTGAAAGAATGGAGGTCTGCTGTTAGAAAGGCGAAAAGGACACATAGAGCTATCGCTATTAAAGAGCTATGTGGTAACGGCAACCCACGTTCCTTCTGGAATTATATCAATGGTCATCGACATTCTAGTCGAAAATTAAGCGGTTGTGCTGTATGGAATGACCGTGATAATAAAAAATACTTAGATATGCTCAAGAGCTACATTCCAATTGTTAATCCTATTACAATGCCTTCAATTCCTTTTAGTAGTATCAGTAACACACCCTTTTCATTGCATGAGCTATTATATGTTTTACATTCCAGAGAGCTACTGCTGCAGGTTGTGATGGAGTCAAGTATGACATTCTCACAGCACTGTCTGGAGGAAGCTTTAACATGCTTTTGCATGCAATTAACAACTGCTGGTCCACCAACTTTATACCCTCTGATTTGCGTTGCATCAAAATAGTTCCCATTCCCAAGCCAGGTAAAGACTTAAATGATTTAAATAGCTTCAGACCAATTTCACTAATATCTGTATTCATAAAGACCATCAACCTCTTGGTTAAGGAGAGACTAAGTGCTTTCCTGAAAACTAAGAACATTATTCCAGCTCGGTCTCACGCCTATCAAAAACGCAAATCTACGAATATGTGCGTTAATGAACTGTGTTTTCTCATAGCCAGCTTAAAAAAAGCAGGGAAAATGGTTGTCATGCTCTCCCTGGACATCAGCAAAGCCTATGACTGTGTCAACTTGACTAAGCTCGATAGAATTCTCCTAAACTTTTCCACTCCTCTTCAAATGCGGCTGTGGATACCTAATTTTTTATCCAAGCGTGTGTTGGTGATGGGTACCGAAAAAGTTGAAATATGCGGTGGTATCCCATAAGGCAGTTGTTTAAGCCCCATACTCTTCAATTTATACGCAGCTTCTTTGCATGATCTTCAAGATGACAAAACTCACATTTTTCAATATGCAGACGATTTTCTAATCGTATCTGCGGACTCATCTTTTCCAGCAGCTGTTAATAACCTCTCGATGACAGCGAACTTGTTTTTCGATGCATGCGCTGATCTTAATTTATATTTTAACCCCAGCAAGGCAAACACTATTTATTTTGCCAAAGGTTCTAAACGTGAAATCAGACTTCTTATCAAAGGTACCCAAGTTAATCAGGTAAAATCTCTTCGATTTCTTGGATGAATTTTAAATGACAGCTTAACCCTTCGTGGGCATTATGAAAAGGCGTTCAAAGATTGTCAGTCTGGATGCAACATCATCAAACTCATGACAAACAATCAGGCAGGCTTGCCTCCCAAAAATGCTTTGACCGTTTACAAATCTGTAGTCAGGTCCAAAATTGAATTTGGACATTCCACATGTTGCAATTTTCCAAAATATATTGAAAAACGTATACAAGCATTTGAAAACCGAATGTTGAAGCGTTGTACTGGACTGACCCCCTCAACTCCGCAACATATTCTCAATGTTATATCTGGTGAATGGCCATTTTCCGAAAGAGCCCTTTTTTGCACTGCCAAGGAGTTAATTAAAGTCAAGATGATAAATCCTTCCTTTTTTCAGAAAATTATATCTCTCAGTGATACTGTCACTTGCAGCTATACTTTTTGCTATCAAAAACTTCGTCATATTTTTGATAAGTTAGATTCAATTCCCCCCTTGAATTTCATTACCAGCAAATGCAAAGTCTTCATGAACATTCTCGAATCGATCTCTACCTCAAAACAAAATGTCAACTTCTCTTGTATAAGGTTGTTATGCCAAGAAAAGCTCCTTTTTTATTACAACAACGGATACGATATATATGCCACTGACGGTTCCGTCGGACATAATGTATCTGGCTTCTCGGTCGTGAAACATCTATCTGAAACAGTACTTCGAGTCAAAGTGGAAGAGGAACTTTCCTCTACTTTTATTGAGTTGCCCGCCATTCGACATGCTATCAAGGTTGCTATCTCCGACAGCAGGTCAGCTCTACTTCTAACAAATAAAAGAGATGCAGAAAATCAATATGTGTTTGATATTCACAAGACGTTGCACGAGTCTCAAGTGGATGACTGTCACCTCGTTTGGGTACCTGGCCACTGCGGCTTTTTTTTGAATGTAAAAGCCGACTTTCATGCAGGGAGAGCTCGTCTAGATGGGACAATTTTGTCCATCAAATGTACTCCCAATGAAGCATTTCGGGCAATTCGCAACCACATCCTTCAACAGCTAAACGACGAATTTAAAGAAATTGCGCGCGTTAAATCCAATAGTCTTTTCTATAAATTAAATCCCACATTTCAATTCAAACCCTTCTCTGTATCTTCTTTTAATTCCTGGGAAATCAAAATTCTTTATAGACTCATGGGTGGTCATACTTATGACAAAGTTTATTTAAAAATGATTCGCGCTATACCATGTGATGTTTGTGAAGTTTGCAATGTTGTTGAGTCTGCTGAGCATCTAATCTTCAGATATCACAAGCTTGACGGCATTAGAGATTCCTTTAGCTTCTTCAAGTTATATGGCTGTCTCCTCGATCTCTTTGCAGCAAAAAATGTCATCTCGGGGAAGTAACTTGCTTTATTAGAAAAGCCAATTTATCCTTTTAGAATTTTTCTTTTTCCTCTTCTTTCCTTTTTTTTTTTCTTTTTTTTTTTTACGTTCAATCATTTTCAATTACCATAACATTCCTTTTCGTTTTCAGCCAAAGTTTGCAACACTGTCTGACTTTCAAGAACTCAACAAGCACATTTACACACACACACCCAAATACTTTTAACATGTTTACTCCAGTTATTACGGCCGCTCTTTTTTTTGTTACGTTTTATACATAATCGTGACTAAAAATTACAACAATTTATTATCTCGACATATAAGCCACAAATCTATTGGCATATAAAGTAATCAATTTAAATAATCTTAAAGTAACCAGAAAAATCTCAAAAAATAAAACAACATTGTTTGTAACGTATTTAATATACCTATTTAATTTTACCGGAAATTACCTTTAGTCAATATATTCACTTTAATTCATTTTTAAGACCTAATTTCTATTTCTATACACATTTCAATAATGTCGACTTCCAGAAAAGTTTATGTAATTTTTGTTATTACATTCTGCTTATGACAATTCTAATTCTTAGCAACATAATTGTAATTACATTTTAGTATGCAAGACACACTTGACATAATCATAATAATCAACAATAAATTATAATCACAATCATAATCATAATAATCAAGCACGTTAATTCATTTCGGGCACATACACAACCAGGTAAATCGTGAATGTCGCGAAACCTAATTTATTTATTTATTTATTTTATTCCGCTTATACTAGAAACTCAACTAAACAAATAACAGTCGAGTTCAATTGGCTCTTAATGCAAAACTTATATTAATTAACAATAAAATTGAGTATAAGCATAATAAAACAAATAAGAAGAAAAAAAAAGAAAAAAAAGCATGTACACTATTAGCATAGGAGCACACTTACAACCGGTACAGGACCAAATTGCAAATGAACCCCTAAGCCATCGCAAACATGCATAAGCCTGGCAACCGATAATAAATTGACAATAATTCACTTTCGAAACGTAACGACTTTTTAAGGATAAAAGCTAGTTTAAATACGACATAGGTAAATCGCGCGTATTAAGCAATGTTGCTTTAATGGACTTTAAAGAGTCCGCTAACGAGAATAAGTGGTAGACGTCATTTAGGTTCTTGCAAACGACTCTGAGCGGATTGAATAGCTCATAATTAAATTTACACTGATTAAGCTTAACCAAGATAAAGTGCCTGGAGAAGCGGTTAGGGACATTAAAGCTTATTTCACCAAGTAATGAAGGCGAGTCAATGGCACCATTTATTACTTTAATTAGAAAGGAAACGCCAAGAACAAATCTACGTTTCTCAAGAGACGGTAGGGACAGCAGAAGCAACCTATTTTCATACGGAGGAAAAGAGGCAACCGGATCTCAACCCAAATTTGTAAGGGCAAACAGCAAGAATTGCTTTTGAACAGATTCAATTGAATCTACGTAGCACCTATATGAAGGAGACCACACAACTGAGGCATACTCGAGTATGGGTCTAACCAAACCCATGTACAGCCTTTTCGTAATATAGGGATCATCAAGCTCTTTGGACCACCTTTTTATAAAACCAAGCGCGGACCTAGCTTTGCTAATCGAGAGCTCAATATGCAAGTTAAAACGTAACCTATGGTCAAATAGAGCGCCTAAATCTGTAATCGAATCGACGTCCTCCAACTTATGCGAATCTATGAAATATTGAGTAATGAATGACTTTCTTCTTGAGAATGAAAGCTTCTTACATTTACTCAGATTTACTTTCAGAAAATTTAAAGTGCACCATGCTATCAAATTATTCAAGTTACTTTGAAGCTGATGTGATTGCGATTCTACGGAGAAAGAAGAAAACAGTTTCACATCATCAGCATACATTAAGATCTGGCTGGAATTAACCACCGATGAGAGATCGTTAATGTATAAACTAAATAAAATAGGACCTAAGTGACTTCCTTGAGGTACGCCAGATATAAAGGGGAATTCATCCGAGGTGATGGAGTTAAACAAAACCCTGAAGGATCTATTGTGCAGATAAGAGCTTATCCATTTCACTAACTAGGGTGGGTAACCAGAGGCTTGGAGTTTAAAGATAAGTAGTATATGGTTAACCATATCAAATGCTTTGCTTAAATCAGTGTAAATGACATCTGTGCGAGAGCCGCTAGAAAAAGCCTTGAAAACATGACAGGTAAACTCTAACAAGTTGGTGACTGTAGATCGCCCTTTCCGAAAGCCGTGCAGGTGCGGAGAAATATACGAATTAATGGCAAAGGCCAAATGCTGAGTCACAATACGCTCGAACAACTTGGGCAAGACACTCAACTTGGCTATGCCTCTGTAGTTCTCAACAAATTGTCTACTTCCACTCTTGTGGGTAGGAATAAAGAAACTACTCTTCCAACATGAAGGGAAAACACCTAAATACAAGGACATGTTAAAAATCTTTGAGATCACACCACATAACTCGACAGCGCAAGATTTAAGTGCACATGATGGAATTCCATCAGGTCCAGGCGAACAACTGTATTTTAGAGAACTCAACCCTTTAAAAATGTCATCTTCCGAAATTACCAAGTTAGGTATTGAAACCGAGTTAGTTATAGGAGATGAGTAGTTTGCTGATAAATCGAAATTAGCAATCGAAAAGTTTCGTCGGAAATACTCAGCAAATAGATTTGAGATTTCAAAATCATCCGAGGAATCAGAGCCATTAAAAGAAACATGAGAGGGATATGTGGAAATTCTTCTTTTAGAGTTAACAAATTTAAAGAAGAATTTAGGATTAGCAAACAGAGAGGATTTAATGAACTGAAGGTATCTGCAGTAATAATGATGGTTGAGGGAGTTAAATCTATGCCTCGCCACCGAGTAAGCGACATAGTCGAGCGCAGAGCCACTTTTCGAATATTTTTTGAATAGCGAGTTTTTTCTATTTTTGTGATATTTAATTGTCTTATTAAACCACGGGGGACATCTGCTTCGAGGTCGACAATGCTTGATCGGAACAGATGCAGCAATAGCTAGATTTAATGTATTGTAGAACGATGACAATAAGCTTTCAATACTACCGGTTGAGAAATCAAGCGTCAGATGTGAAAGACGATGTTTTAGTAATACAATATTGATTTTATGAAAATCATAATAATTATTTAAAAAAGTTTGATTTGGCACATTAAGGCATTTCAACAAACCATCATTAATATGATGAAAGGAAATGCATATTGATGGATGATAAGGATCCTCAGGTAAACTAAAAGGTGGACAACGATTTACGTAAATCTCGGGAAAATTGGTAAAGCAGAGATCAAGCAGTCTACCATTACAATTAGGGGTACTATTATATTGACACAAATTATGACCAAACAATTCACTAAAGAACACAACAGCTCTATGAGACGTTGAAGTAGGAATCGAACAACCAGAAGTATCACTGTTACACCAAGTGACTTGAGGCAAGTTGAAGTCACCCAATGCAACGACCAAATCGTTAAGTCTAGACCGCTTGGCCACTTCACAAATGAGGGCAGCGTGTTTCTTGTAAATGGAGATATCGGAATTTGGGGGAATATAGGAGCAGGTTGTAAATAGATGTTTATCAGGCATATTCGCACGAATAGCGATAAATTCAACGTCAGGAGAAGTGGGAAATTCAATTAAATTGGACGGGACTGACGCAGATATGGCAATTAATACACTACCACCAATGCGATTCACTGGATCATTTCTAAACACTTGGAAAGAATTATGAAAAAGTTCCGACGAATGAAGATCGGGTTTTAGCCAAGTTTTAGTAAAGGCCAAACAGAAAAATTCTGTGCTGACTGAATTTAGAAAAGTGGAACGAATTTTCGAATTTAGGCCCCTAACATTTTGATAAATGAGAGATAGTGGGCCTGAAGAAACAACGAGTTTTTTGAAGGCGACAAGACTATTGCCTTGGTATTACGGGGACGATCTCGAGGGATAAATTCCTTAATTAAGGATCCTACTGGCCACAGTGGTTTGTTTAACAACATATCACTGTTTTCAGTCGGAACTAATATTTTAAAAGAGGAGATTGCCCTAGCTTGAGAAGGAGCCATTTTGAAGATGCTAACACGGTTTAAGTTGACTGATAAGACTTTCGTCGCCAGATAACCTTTTATGTTATCCACCGATGTTTCAGGTGCCAGTCTTGACAAAAATATTGCTTTTCTAGGAGGAACTGCCGTCAAGCAAATGTCCTTATTTGGAACAGGAGAGGAGTTCACGGTAGGAGAGTTTCGAGTTGGGGAAAATATAAATGGGGTTATCGCCCTTGCACCGGGAGCTTGTGAGACTTGCCTAATATGGTGACCAGCATTCACACGCGAACAGCCAGGAGGAGAGGTTGATTTATTTTTCTCTTCATTACTTTTAGGCGATGGCGCTTGATTAGAGTGAGTGGCGGCTCTGGGCGGAGATACCCTTGCCACTTCAGCGTAGCTTAAAACCGATGGACTTGCCGGTTTGTTTGTAACTGTTTTGCTACCAACCGACTCAGCAATATCGGAAACATTACTGTTCATTTTAGAGTTAGAGGGAGCGGTAACTTGTACCAACGTATTAG
Organism: Glossina fuscipes; assembly: GCF_014805625.2. Lineage (NCBI taxonomy): Eukaryota > Metazoa > Arthropoda > Insecta > Diptera > Glossinidae > Glossina > Glossina fuscipes. Next base: position 1,131,833 of record NW_024003726.1, read on the forward strand.
ATTTGGAGAAAGCCAGAGGTGACGTCCCACACGCTACGCTACGAGTAGAAGATGAGTGTCCAATAAAGCGACACTCATCAATGCACGAATGGTTGAATATAAAACAATATAATGTATTTTTATTTTTCCTTGGCATGAATTTACTACTTCCCACCATAACTTTATTTTATTTCTCTTAACAATTACATAAGGATAACCTGAAGAAACCTTTATGCTTATTATTACTTGTTTTTATTTGTAAACACGCCATTGTGTATATATAACGTAAACATATGTAATACATATGTATGACACTGCATAAACGATCTAACATTATTTCTACAATACCAATATTTTAGTATGTAAATCAAAAATTGTTTTTTCGGATGAAAGTATTATACTTTATATACGGCTTTTGTTATTCATAATACAAAGTTCAGCTTTGCAAGTGGTATTATTTAGCTCATAAAAAAGAAATCAATATTTGTAACTGCAGCAAGTTTATTAATGCTTGTGCTAATTAACGTTTTTTGTCCATTCGCATTCCATCCGCCTTTTTTTTTTGTTAGCCTAATTATGCACTAATGGATTATGCAAAGATGCATTGGCAATTATCTCTCGCTTTTCTTTCCTTATTTCTGTTGTAATTCGTTTTGCTTTACGTACTACATAACTACTCTTGCATTTACAAGCATTTATTGAATGGACAACTACAATAGGAGTTTGTACTTTGTTTCTAAAACATTTCAACTGCTGATGTAAAAGCTATTCATTTTGCTCTTTCCTAACCATGCCTTTAGTTAGGCAAAGTAAAGTTTTCTCCACGAAATGTATGAAAATGACATTTTTGTTCACTCATTTATCAATATTTTATTATTATTATGGTTCATTGGTATTATTTCCGTTTACATTTTACTATTAATTGTTTGCATTAACATATATTAATGTTTTCTCATTTATTAATACCACTATGTTTATTAACTTTTACTATAAAATACATATAAAGATTATTGCTATTGTTATACATTATAAAGTAATACCGTTATCCTGATCATATCTTCAATATTTGAATATCAATTAAAGTAAACTAATTTGAATTTATATAACATTCCAAATATCCACTCTGGTTACGGGTATTTAAGTATTTAAGTCCAGTTGTATTCTCGGGATGGTTGCCTCGAATTGATAATTGTGCATTGCGATTCACCATGGCGTTAATGATATAAGCTGGCGTTTCCAAACATAATTGCTCAGACGGATAAGGTCATATGTGGGATTATAGTGAAAAGCCAATCGGACCAGTTTCGTTTGTTATCAAACTAGAATTACATGCAGTTATCCTCGAACCAATTAAAACACACAATTGAACGTGAAACAAACAAACAGTCAAACCTTTTGTATATTAATATATAAAAACAATCTTTTTTTATCAATAAACGATAAAAAGTGCATAAAAAGCATTTGCCTACAAATGCAGAGGAAAAACATGTCTGTCACGAATCAAGAACAAAAATTTCTCATACACAAAAACCCCTGAAAGACCGTAAAACACAAGATTTTATTGTTGTAATATATAAGAAATGAGCAAAAACTTATTTTTTTTTTTTTTTTAAATAGAAGCATTGCTAGTTTATGTTGTATTGTGGGGCGTCTTTTGACAGACGTAAGTTGCTTTTAATATTATTTTGTGTATAAGAACTTCAAATACTTTTTATTTTTAAAGCCGATAGCTTCATTTTTGCTACCAGGAGAATGTGTAGCAAACACTAATAAAGGAGCAAGTTTAATCGACTTTACACGCTTTGTGAAATTTCCTCCTGGGTGTAGCAGAAATTTTCACAAAATGAATATGCTCGAGCTCTTCGGTGGTGGGCATAAAAACAGAGGACTATGCGTGTGATGCTGTTCACTAACTAACAATAACAATAACCACGTGGTGGTTGCTTCACAGCTTGAATTGTGAGAAAGCTTGAAAATGAGACATTTAAAGAGATTAAAGCGGTGGAATGAAACCCACATTTAAATAACATCGATAGTGCGGAGAAAAGCCCTATAAGAAAATTGTATAGAAACTATGTATTAAAAAAAATGAAATGGAAGAGCCATTCTTGATTAATAACCTCAAATTTGAGAATATTTGTGTATGTTCCATTTTGATGATGTTAACAAATGTTAATGGTGCGATTAGTTGTATGAGCTGGTGTTTTCAGAGAAGTATAGCTTTGGTCAAACAACTTCTATCGTCATGGATTTTTCTAATGTCAATATGAATTAGGACTAAATTACATCGCGATTTTTAACATCAGACGGTATACAACTGTTTTAACTAACTAGGTCCACATGCAAAGAAAGTAGGATTTTATATACGAATTTTTAAATATCTACTTATAACTTAAATATCTGTAAACATAACGCACCAAACTTTGCGTGTCTTAGATCAAGCTATTAGAAGTCACATGATAGAAGTCCCCTGAATTCGATCAACCGCACTTTTCCCTGAACTTACCATGCGAAAGTAACAAATTTCATCGCACACACAACTACGTATCAACTTATTATCTGTAATAAAATTGGAAAGTGTTATTTCCAATATTGGGCAGCTGCTGTATGTTGAGCTTTAGCTCGCAGTAGTTTGATTTGCCCTACTCCGGTGTGATGACTGTTGAAGCTATACTCTTGAGCCTTCGCCTACATTATCTGATACATATCTGTTTATAGTTTGCATGATGTATTATAGATTCTAAATTTTTTTGATATCGTACGATATCACATACTGCGTCTTTGTGTACGTCATTTACAAGTTAGGTTAACGTGGTTATTAAGTGAAAGTCTTCAGTTATAGAGTTCTTACAGACGGTGAGTGTATTTCGAGTAATTGTACCCAAATTTTTTACCGAGTAATTCACTCTGTGTTTTGCTAGTAAAAGTATTTTTTTTCACAGTAACAATTTATTGCACCTACGCATGATAACTCGGAAATTTACAGTTTCTAATATCCACTGTCACTGATCAAATCCGACACTTTGTTGACCCAGAAATCTACATACGTTTAGACCCATGTTCTATCAAGATTTGGAAGCTGGAAATCATCAGATTCGTCAAGCCCGATTACGTCAAGTATGTTGAAGTTAGAACAATTCGCGAAGATGTTGGACCTATAAGACTGGCACGAAATATATTCGTCCAAGCCCATCATAACAACTATTTGTCACTGAAGTCGATGCGCAGATACAGTTCAGCGTGCCGGCCTGCAGGATATTTGAAAATCCAAGATCCACTGTTGAACTAAGAAAAATTACGGAGGTCGCCTGGCTATTTCGTTTCAATTTTACAGGAATGAAATTCTTTAATTATAACTTAAGAAGTACTGTCAATTTTTCAAAAAATCAACTTTTTTGCTTACTAGATGCTTTAGACCTTGTAGAATGCGAGGGATACATTCATTACACATAAAAAATGGCTACCTTGAAATTTTGCGGTTTTTCGTAGACGTCCTGAGAAGAGCGAATTTGTCAAATAAATCTCTAACTTTTTAAACCGATGTCTTCAGAACGCATTTATAGCGATTTAAAAGCAATTCCAAGAGCAATTTTTTTGGATCGGCGGTACTTGTACAAGAAGGTCCGACTTTTCACGCTTTAAATGACCGTTTTTGATTTTAGCGTAGACTCTTAAATGTGAAAACAGATATCTGGGCAACCTTATACAGTAAGTTGTCAACCGACAACAGCCCGCAGCGCAAGAAATGCTCAGAGTCTTCGTGTGACGACAAGAATGCGAAAGCAGGGGATGCTTTAGCCTGTTTGCATGGTAGACCGCCACTTTCTGAGAAAGTTTTTATAGCTACCACATCAACTTACCGAACGAAAGCATTAATGCTAAGGTTTGGGGTTTTGTTTTGAAATCCCGGCAAAAAAAAGGCGTGAAAGTAACGAAAGACGTAACCAAAGACGTTGCCGTGTGTTCTGTCAATGATGGCCTAACTAATATTATACGAATAATGGAAATATTGCAGATAGATATGTACACCGAATCATACAATTTTTGTCTTCAAACCGACAGTAAGCGGATCAAGCAAGCTGCAAAAAATCAGTTTTAAGGTCCTGGAATTACCACTAGTAGAAAAAGTTAATAAAAATTTCATTATTATAAAAATACCTCTATAGCATATTCTAAAACTTTAAACGCGTTTATTTTGAAGTACGATTTTCCAATAAGAAACGCAGCATAAATAGAGCTTACACAAAAACCAATATTTCTAAAAACCCGCACGTATTTCTGTAGTTATATGGACGTAGATTAGAAGATTTGTTTTATTGGTTAAATTTAAAATTGGGCTTGTTATGGCGCAGAGTTCCTTAAATGTCCCAAGAGAACGGCCGCGGTGTTGCCATATTATAATAGTTTTTCAACTTTTTTTTTTCCTACTACTTCAAAGCTCGCGTAATAATTGTTTTGTAACGATTTCTTCTATTTCAAAAAAATTATCAAAAAATTTAATTTTTTTAGCGAGTTTACTTCCTTAATATAGAAAAGGATGATAGCGGAAATAAATAAAAATAAAATACAAATTATTGGATAGTTACCAAAGTTGCATATTTGTGTCTAATGGGTTAATACAAAAAAGGAGTTAATTGACGGACACACATATTTCCATTGCAAAATTTGGTTTTTTATGATGACTTAATCCATAACGTGTGCGAAATCATGACGACGAACGTGTTTTTATATAAGTTCTACTTTTTTTGTTAGAAAGGAGTATGCCGTTTAGTCTAAAGAAAGAAAAAAATTTGTTTGTTAAGCAAAAACATTTTCTTTTGTATACACCGAAAGGCTGATATAGTAACAGCAGTCTTACACTATTTTTTAGTTAATTTATTAATTCTTTTTTTATGCGACTAATACAATAAATCACAATATACTGTCAGGAAGCGTTTTGCTATATTAAAAGTATAAACATACAAGCGATTTATAAAAATGTACTCGAAGTATTCACATGTAACACGTACAACTATATAAATTTGTACTCAAAAGCATAAAACGTATTCGAAGTATTCACATGTAACATACAAGCTATGTATAAAAATGTACACAAAGTATTCGCATACAACTATATGAGTTATATGAAGATGTATTCAAAACCATAAAATGTGCTCAAAGTATTTGCAGGTAACATATCAGGTATATATAAAAACGTATTGGCATCTAAAAAGAAGAAAAACCCTTTACCTAAGTAAGCACATTGTGAACACATACCTAACGGTCACCAAATCATACGATTTGGTACCTGGGTTAACATTATACAAATGTATGTTGAAAAGAGCAATAGAATAAGTACGCATACGAACAAGCATAGCAATAAGAAAAAAAGGCAAAATAGCTGTGAACATCATGCCTAAGCACATGAAGGCATAATCAGTATCATAGAAGCATAGCAATAGGATAGACATAAGTTGGCACGTAATTGTAGTATTAGCGCTAAGATATGTATAAGTAATTTCATACAAGTCGTTACTGAGGTTGCGGCAGAAAGTCTGTCAAACACGTTGAAGTCAAACTAAACTAAGCATTCGTATACGCATATTATCTCAATACACATGTAGACAAGTATAGCTTGGGACAAACATGTAACGGAAACGCGGTGGTGATCGCGACTATGAAAGAGCGTGTCGCACCATGCTCAGTCGTTCAGTTGTGTCTTAGCAGCGAAGGGTAAGTAATCACGGACTACTTAACTAATGCTGGTAGACTTTTTTGTTGTTGACTTTACGGATAGGGTGTGGATTGGTTTAGCTTAATCGCCGTCCCTGAAGGCCTGATAGGACTGTTGGATACTCGTTTTGCGACGTGAGACAATTAAGGGCAGACGAGTGGCTCTGAAGGCCAAGTTAGGCTGTTATGACACTCGCGGCGCATCCTCCTCTCTTGTAGAAACTCGTATTACGAAAACGTAGAAGATAGTCATAGTCGGTCGGAATCAATACGAAATATTGAGAGCAACATTAAAGTGACGTCGGGTCACCACACTGGTTTTTTTTTCCCTCCTACGCTTCTTAAAACTCGCTTGTATATTAAAATCTCCGTGTAAATAAATAAAGAGTAAATAAGAACATACCCGAAGGTCCAACTAATTTTTATTCAATAAATATTCTTGGAAAGAGTTTTGGAGTGGCTGAGCTTATCCTGCCCAAAAGAACTCGTTACAATACAAAGAAGCTGGAAGTGACACATTTTGTTAATTATGACTTGAATTAATACTATCTATATCGTTAACAATAACAGAAAACAGTTATTTACATTCCTTAATACATTCAATGTCTAGTATTATAATTACCATGTGGAAGGTAGGTTCGCAATTATAGTGAGCGAATTATTAACATTTTCATTGGGCTAAGCGAATCATAAAAGGAGAATAACTGATAATAAACTTTAGTATTTTTACAAGCAAAATAAAAGGGGTTTAACACTAAATGTATCATGCGCGGTCAAATAACCGTTTTTAAAATTTTGTTTAAAATTTCTCGCATTCAACGTTATCGTATCATCATGTAGCTTATTGACTTTTCGTAAAATATACATACATCGAAAAGCGGGGAACGAGTTTTTATTGTTGCATCAGAAAAATATTTTGTGTAATATCTACTTTACTAAGATACATACGTTTTTTTGAAGCGGTCATTTGACCGCTCATGGTACATGGTACATAATATGATAAAGCGGTAAATTAAACGGGATGGGTTGCGCCACTAACTTATTACTTTCATGTCTGTACTGTCCTCAAGCTCTGTCTTGGACTTAGCTATTTTTAAGGCCACTTAAAGCGGATTGGAGGATGTAGAGACGGCAGCACGTGTCATTGCTGAGTTAACTAGTTCGGGAGACGTGAGGGGTTTTCAATTTTTTTCTCACAGATACTTCGCAAACGATTACCTCTAAGAGAATTACACGTGCTTTACATTTACAGGAATAAACGGGAAAAACGTACTTACCGAACGAGCAGATCATATACCCTGGGCCATTTTATACCCTTCCTTACCTTTGGTCACCTTCGACCCTCGAAGTTATTTGCAGTTCCCACATTTCTTTTTTCCTATCCTCCTTTAAACGTTATTTAATTCTCAGCGAGTGAGATTAAGAATCTCACCTTCTACAGGGTGATATTTGTAGCAAAAATTACAAGATGTGACCATATGTTGTAAGCTGCGGAGAAGTAACATTAATTTCCCTAAAGAAAGCAGGCGACAAGGCTTTCTCATTAATCATTTCAACGAAAATGTCTATAGAGACAAAGTAGAACTGAGGCTGTACCCCACCCTTGGTAAGCCAAATATGTGAAGGAAATATTTTTGAACAGGCTCTATTAAATCAATATCACATTCATAACCGGGAGACCACACTATTGAAGCATATTATAGAATTGGCCTCACCGCAACACTCCTTGTAATATAAGGGTCATCAAATTTACAAGTTTGATGAATTCCAGCGTACATCTGCCTTTACTCAGAATTGAACGTACGCTTTTCACACGTACTCGTTTTACATGTTTATTTTTCGTTTTACTCGTTTATTTTTTTAACACGAAAGTTGATTTAAACCTAGTTAAGAAGAAAATAATTCATTTTCTACATGGATTGTTTTGTTTTAACACGATATTCAATATTCTATGAGTTTTTTAATAAATTTTTCTGGTGTTATTTTATTATGTTTTTACAAGTTTTTCCATTCTCATTTCTGACAGATATGCTTTGTAGGTTCGCGTTATATTTTTTACAATTTAGTCCATTGTTGTGTCGATGATATGCATATATGAGCTAGGCAGGTTGGGTTTTCATATTTTAATCTATGCTTTATGATATATGTAATGAATTAAAACATGTAAGCAACAAGTAAATTCTTAAGTGAACTCTATCAAGTATTTCATAATATTGTTTATTGTACTTTGCAGTTGTTTTTTTACGTCTGAAAGCAATCTACTATCTTCCCATTTAGCCAATATCTTCTTTTACACGAATTTTTTGGGAACGTATGTATTGTGTAAAAAGAGAACTCGGAAATTGAAGCGCCTTGCGAGATTAAAACCAATGTCCATATATGTTATATATGGGAAATCCTCTATTATCTGCTCATGTACGTTTTATCCAATCCGTATACACGCACCTTGACAAAAAGAAAATTTCTAAGATTTACTTCGGTTAAGAGACATGAAACTTACTCTATTCGAACATACTAAGGCATCTAGATCATGCTTTAGGTGATTTGTTCCTGCATTTAATGAAAGCGCCCAGTTTCATATCGTCAGCGTCCATTAAAACAGAGTAAAAAGTATGGGACCAAGGTATCTATCCTGCGATATTCCAGATGAAAAATATATTTTTCTAGATAACACACGTGGATGTGTAAGCTACTTTTTGTATAGGAGCAAAAGCATTTAGCCGGGAAGGTCATATAAAATAAGTTTAGAGATAAGAAATTCACGATTGAACCTATTGAAAGTCTTACTGAAGCCAATGTAAATAACATTAGTTTGGTGATGCTTGGTGCTTGCAAGCTTCTTTGATGGCGTCCCTAAGTTAGTTACTGTGGATCAAACAGAAATAAAACCAAGTTAGCATAAAAAAATAATAATGCTAATTATCTGTAATAAACGTTTTGTTATCAATTTCTCAAAAAGCTTCGATATATCACTAAGCTTGACTGTAGTCCTATAGTTTTATATTTCCTTTCTATCGTCACTCTTCAAAATGAGATCAATTTTCTATGGCTCCACATTCATTTTTAACAATGAATTGAGTATATCGATGTGATTTCGAACAATATATTCGTAGCACTTTATAAGAATGCGAGTATACCATCTCAACCAGTTGAGAAGGTATACTTTAAAGAAAATAAATCTTGACGAATTTCTGCTTGGGATAAAGCTATAGAAAGCTATTGAATATTATACGGGAGACTATGTTAGTTATATTCCAATCGTGCAAAAATTTTTTATAATAACCTTGTTCAAAAATTTGTGTGAACATAAGATACCATTATAGGGTCCACTGGCTCAATCTCGTTAAAGGGCACACTCATAATAGAGTTTTCCTTTTAGCATCCACGAACGCATAAAAACTTTTCGGCTTCCTCTTAAGGTTAATTCTCATTCTTTGCAAGTAAGAGGAGTATCGTGTGCTACTTTTGGAGCCAGCTTTTCTCTCAAGAGTGTAGGCTGAAAACTCAGTTAAGGACCCGCTTATTTTATATTTTGTAAGGAGTTTATATCTATGGCTGGTTATCGGTTTTAATGGATTACTAAACCGGTCTATACAATTGTTATGTCTTTTCAGTGTAACGTCATGAATGAGCAGGTCTATTGCACCATTGGCCATACCCAAAAATCTTGAAATAGATTTATCCAACGTTTCACGTACCCAGACTAATTGATTTAATTTACTGAGGTATGGCTCACTGATAGTCTCAAAAAGCAATCTTCGTTAGAGCAAGGAATATAGAACAATTATGCATTGGGATTTTTCACCTCACCTCCACGAAACAATGGGTAAATCACCGAGTACAACAATGTTCTCCATAGCTTTAAGCAGTTTAGATATTATTCGAACAACTACAGGATGCTGCTTATACAAAGATGAATTTAAAGTTGCGTGAATATACGGCATTCTATATAACGATAACACTCCCAGAGACATAAAAATTTTAACTCCATTTTATTGTCAAATCGAACCAGACGGCACGTGCGTGAGGTAGGTTTTGCTATAAATGTATCGTCACGTTTTTCATTATTATATTTATATATTTATATTCGAAGAAAAATGTTAGGCAGCTTAGATTTCATTCCCGCAATATTTTTATAACAAATCAAACAAGCGACAAGAATGTCTAACTTTTAAATTCTCGTAGCCGTAAAGAGAATGCATACACTAAATGTGGACACCGCAGACTTTCGTGGCTTTTTCCTTGGTAAAAATTCCTTGATGTTGAAGCATCCACAGGCTATAAAGATTTGTCTTCGAATTTTTTTTGGTGAAACAGTAATTTGAAAGAAATTTTGAATGAAGAAATTCTGCACTGCTGTGTCTTAGAACACTGCATTTACTCAGATCTAAGAGCGGTAACTTAGTTTTGGGATAAAGCTTTACAATGTCCGATGCTACTTTAAACAGAAATACAAATTTACTATGTCAAACTATAACTATTTCACAATCGCTATTACTCATTGGAGTAGAGTTGGTAGCAATTGCTAAACAGAATGCCGGGTTTCCTATTGAACCCATTTGAGAGCTTTTGGTTTATTTTATTATTTATACATGTGTGGCCTCACTGGAATTAATATTTACTTTTTTAATTTATTTATTTATATGGTCAATGGTTATTTTCAATGTTGTTTTTTGCTGGTAGTTGTATGATGGGGAGTTTTATGTATATATTTATTATTTATTTATGTATTTAAAATTTTTAATTTTTCTTTGTATTCTTAGCTTTAGTTTTTTCTTTTAACTTTGCTTTAATCTTTGAGTTTTTCTCGTTGCTTCAATATTTTTGTGGTTCTTAAAAAATCGTCCGCAATATCAAAAAATTTTTAGAACATTATACCGTTCTTGCATGTATATATATATATATACAATTATAAACTTAAATGCACTAGTGAAGTTTTATGAATTATGCACACTTTGTGGTAAATATTTAATAAATTGTTCGGTGTTTTTAGAGTGATTAACCGGGACAAGTTTAATCAAATTGAAATTTTCAAAAATCCTAGAGAAATATAGCGAGAAAGCATATATACTAAAGGTATTCAGCTATCTTACTCGATATTGCCCTTTGGTTGTGACCAATACCAAACGCAGACTAACAGAAACTCCCTACAAAAATGTACGCGAAAGTTAGAAATGATCCTAATGCCTAAAATTTAATGATTTTGGACTGCAAATATTTAAAATAATAAAAGCAAAAAGAAGGAAAAACCATAATAAGTGACAGTAAATTTGCAAATGATCAGAATTTGAACATCTTCTAAATGTAAAGAAAAAAATGTTGATGAAAGGCGACTGATAGTGGCAATAGTTCTAAGCAAAACGACAACATCGAGGACGGGGAAGATTTCGTTCTTAATCGTAGAGCTTCCAACAACAACGAAAAAGTGAAAAGAGACTATAAGAATGAAGAAAAAGGGGTAAATTTTGACGATGGCGCTGCGACAAACAGTGCTCAAAGCACTAGCCTGGACATGTATAGCATACATATAAGTCGTAATAAAACACGTCGGGTTACAGCAAAAAGCATAAGGACGAATACAGCGCTTCAAATAAGGCACGGTCAGATTGTCGACAGAAGTGTAAGTCCATTCATGAGGAGACTGTAACACAACATTATTTGATGCCGTCGAAATGCTTTCTGAATTCTTCACCGAGAATGGATCTTCTGTAAATAGTGACAATGCGAAACGCAACGACGTTAGCATTATGTGTTAGGTACCCACATCAGGAACACACTCATTATATCACGAGTACCTGCCAGTGGAGGTGACAGCATTTGTTTACTGCAGATTGCTGCTTGCCAAGATCCTTCGTGGGGAAGTTTGCATATTTACATACATGTAGAAACCGCGGAGAAAGCTAGCATATCCAGTTCCCAGTTTGAACGCAATGTGTGAGTCCTGACTGCTGGGTACGGCCCTTCAGGGGTATCGTGGCGTTTTTGGACTCCATAATTCCTAATGCGAATAATAAGAGGTAACGATAGACCTCAACATTCTCCAGAATGGATTTTTTGGGTAATACACGATAAACATATTTGTGTAGTTAGGCCCCTAGCTTATAGGGACTGTCTAACACTCTACAGGACGCCGGTTACGCAAAATTAACCTGTGTGTCATCGGGCATCATGGGGTTAAGTCATCAAGGTAGTGTATCAACGTTAAACAATCAAAGACATCTGTTCTTTTTTTATATAAATACGTACATGTACCACTGGTAGCATTATACCTAGTTAATTGATTGTCTGAACATTCAGAAGGTTTTCCATTCACTCAATATATGTGTAGAACGCTTTTATTGTAAAAGGTATATAAAAATTAAATAGAGTTTTCTTTGTTCAAAAGAAAGTGGCTTGACGACGGACTCAACTTTGGGGTCTCCCATCAAAATCATAGGCCGAAGGAGACTGTAGATAGAACAGGGTCAAATATGGCCCAGGGCGTAAAATCAGCCCGTTCGTTAAGAAGGTTTTATCCACCCGTCGGTCCTTATGAGAGTTGATGTATGTGAATTTCTTTGTTTGCGACCGATTGCGGTGTGCCTTTATAATAAAATTTAAAACCCCTCACATCTTCCGAACTAGCTAGCTCATCATAGACACGTGCGTCCGTCTTTTACAATACATAATCCTTTCATGTTGACACCTAAGTGGAGCCCAAAAAAATCAATAAAGTTGAATGTCCCATATAGACACACATAAGAAGAAGCAAATATTAGCATTATAAATGGGCAGGCGCCAATATCAGTGGCACCTCAATGTATTTCACTAGCTCACTTAACGTTTGAAAACACTCCCACACAAGCCTAGTTTGTCCTTTTAGGACCTTTAAGGCGGCTTGACTATCAAAGTGAAGGCATGTCGGGTCTCTCTCGTATTGCGCTCTTAATCATCCGAACATCGAATCATTCGACACATGCAAAGATTGTAAAGACTTTTGCTTGGAATATGGCATTCCAGTGCTATGGTATTTTGAAAATTCCGGTCTTTTTCTGGAGCTATAGCAAGAGGTTTTATGCTCAGCAACACTTATAGGGCATTGGACGGACAGAATATTATCGCGTCGGTGATATCAATGCAAGCTGGATTTTAGTGTTATAGCCACCGTTTTTTGCTGCACCTTAGGCCAATAGATCAGAGCTGCATAGGTTAGCATAGATTATGTGCTTGTACCCCATATTTACCGTAAAGACGATGGCAGGTGGAAAATTATTTATTCAGCAAGCCCCCTTGAGGGCAGCCTATATTGGTAGTCAAGGACGTGTGCTAGCTCTGAGATAATGAGCCTGGATTTAACCATATTGATTATCTAGTTTCTAGTCAACTTTAGAACGTGTCTATTTTCCAATTGTCTCTATAGTGTGTGCCTACACGATATATTATACAAAACTCGCTCTTATATCAACAAAGCCGACGAGAGAGAAGTTCTTGGACTCTTATTTCCCTCTCGATTATAATGGTCAGCTCGTGATATACTGTGGTGGTGGATTTGCCACTTCAATAGCTAAGCTGGTACCTGTGTACTCATATATGCTCTACTATCGTTATATGTCGTAATTGGTTCAGCAGAATTTGCTTTTGAAATTTCTAGCAAGCCTTTTAAATAGTCTGATTCTACCGTGGTCAAACTTAAAGAGATATATTTTGCTTCGCAAACCGCAATATTTTGCGGCTTATCTAAAAAATTAGCAACAACAACCACATTGCCATTAACTGTTTTTAATTTCACTTCATTCGCGTTACCACTCATATTACGGTCTTCAATATTGTCTGGGATGAAGTTGTTGCCCATCTTAATATGCGAACTATAAATTTCTGCTACGGCGTAAAGTGGAGTGATATGCAGACAAAAAGTCCAATAAACTTCCCAAGCTTATCATCTAATATTTCATTTCTTTTATGATCCGTCATACCTATTCGTTTACAAACTTCGGTTTGTTTCGTTAACAGTGTTTTCAATAATTTCTTTATCGCTTCAGCTTATCTTTATTCTGAATTATACCGCGTCTTTTGATTTTTACTTTCATAAATGTCATATCGACTTAGTAAACGACTGGCGGCTCTCTGTTGGGAGAAGAGTTTTAAAATTCTCAGTTATCCCAAGCATACATTGCCAGAAATCATTTGTTCTTATAGAAACCTGCTCATCGTCAGTCACGTCTTGAAATATTATAAGTATATCTTTGTTATATAACCATATAATTTCTTAGGAAGATTTCGATTCAGTTCGTCGATATTCTCTCCTATAAAATACGGCGTCGATTTCATCCACAGCGTCAGCTCCACAACACTTTGGTACTCTATTTTGATCAGTCATTACTAAAGATATGATCCTGTTGCTCGAGTCTTATGATACTCAAAAGAACTATTCACGGAGCTTCAATATAGAAACATAATGCGAACGAGATTAATTAAATTTTACATCCCTAGAAACCGTAATTCTCCATTTTTCAAAATCGCATGAAAGATAACTACTTGGATCTGAATTAACTATTATTAATTTTTTGCTTCATGACTCGAATTTTATCCTTTGTTGTTGTAGACATAAGCTTTGCAACCAAAATATCGAACATTGCTTAACTTTGATCTTTCTCCACATTAAATTTTAGAAGAAAATTTTATTATTTGCAATAGAAGTGAATAGACAGCGATTTAAAATACACGCAGCAGCTAATTCAGCTTCAAACCACATATTCTTGAGTGACTTTGATTCACTTATCATTGGCTTTGCCTTTCCTGTAATTGTTCTATAGATTCTTTCTACAACACAATTTTTTTGTGGCGAGCAAGCAACAGTAGGTTCAATTTATATGACTTTTTGTCTGTAATATTGTCACTGTCCTTTTGACACGTAACCACAACTTTGATCTATAGTCATTTTTGAAATTAAACAGACTAGTTACTAAGGCTTTATATTCCTCAAAAACTTTCAATACTTCAGCCCTTTATGTGATAACTCATACCAATGTAAAATGACTATAATCCCGTCAAGAAAACTTACAAAATACCTTGACTAGTACAATTGGATCAACAGGTCCATACACATCTCAGTGTGTACGTTCTACTACTTTTTTGGCTTTAACTCAACTGCTGTTGAACGGTCCTTGAGACTGCTTCCTTTCAACACAGATTTGTAGAATTTCAATGAAACCTCTATCAGCCATAGTATTTCATAAGCGCATAACCTTTTATGCGTAAGGCACGAAACGTGTTTGTACAGAAGACGAAAAAAGGAATTTGCCAGCAAATTCATAGACAAAATGCCAAAATTTGATTTTACCAAGTAGAAACGATATTGGCTTTGTGAAAGGTTTCGTTTGGGGAACCATATCCAGACATTTGGTGGCGTATATAGACCGTACTACATTGAACCTGCTAAGCGATATCTTAGAGGCTCCATATGCAGAAAATACGTTCAAAGTATTGCAAGGAGTCTCTTATGAGAAAACTTAAGCGGCCTTTAAGTGAGAAGATTCTTGGAGGTCAAATGCCAATTCTTAGTTTATGTTCAAAACTTAGGACCTGGAGAGCTTGAAGACGAAGTTCTTTGCTTATCATTTCTATAGCAAATACCAGAAATCGTCAAAGCAGTTTTAGTAATAAGCGGGGAATAAGATGTCAACAAATTAGCAGTTCACACTGACAAAGTTCTGAATATAACAAGGAGTACTACAATATTCAACCTGCAAATTTTCCCTTGGTTAACCTACCGCAACAAGCTGAAGCTTTTAAAAAACGTTTCAACCAACTCAGTAGCTCTCGAAATATTAGGCGCGTATATAAACGTAGTCGATTATATGAACGCTTACGAGTCGACAGTCCAGATTATTGCTGATATCACCACCGAATGGTGAGAAGGCATCAAAATGCATTCAAAAATGTAAGTGTCACAAAAATTAACTCAGACATTGGGATGCGCCGTCACCGATATTGGGTTTCAAAATTCTGGCCGCCTCTATGTTCTTGACATAATTTCTTGAATAATTTCGTCTTTGATGCTAGTATCCGTAGTTCTAACGTATCTGGCATTCCGAAAAACTTTTACTCTTCGAGCAAAATTTTCTCGTTCTCGTCACATATATTTGGTGCTATTGATAGTCACTTACAACTTGATTTTGCCTTATGTAGATGTTTTTCAGGGTTTGTTACTATCGCAGATGTCATAAAGTGGACTCAGTTTCAGACTTTTCTGATTTTTGGTCTGGCTGACCAAAACGCTGTTCGCGTCAAAGTTAGACCTTTGGATTCTAAACCTTTTAAAGTACTCAAAACAGAATTTGCGTTTCATCTTGACCAAAACATCATTCAACTATCTAAGCGTATATTGTCCAATCCGATACGTATGGTACCAAAGAAAAGCAGAGATTGGAGAAATCGTGTGAACTACAGACTTTTTGAATAAAGTTACGGGTTCTGATCGACATCCAGTTCCTTTTATAATAAAGCTCGGGATTTAGATTTTTTCTCTTTTTGCTTACGTGATGAAACGCTGGTTGCATCACAAATTGAGGAACAATATTTTCAGCACTCGCGAACCGGTTTTAATCGTTTTTGTAATTGGGGCATCGTTAATAATCCCAATGAGTGTGAATTCCGTCTTTCGAGAACAGCCTTCTTAGAGTTTCATATTTCACAGCATGGTAGTACTCTTTTATAAGAAAATGTCTATACAACAGCGAACTACAAATATGCAAAAACCGTTGTAAACCTTCTTCGATTTATGTCCATGCTCTATCGTAATTTCACTCCGAAAGCGACTGATTGTCCAAGTTCTTTAAACGCTTACATGGAAGATGCTGTCAAAAAGGACAAGATGCAAGTTGCTGAGACTTCTGAATCTGAAGCCGCTTTCAGTGAATGCAAGGAAGCAGCATAACATTTTTGCCTCGTCCGATCGAAGACGCTGAGAAACATCAGTCCTCACATATCTTCAATCGATTAATTACAAAAACCACTTATCAACAAAGATATAATGCAAGCAAATTATGTTTGAATAAGAACAGATGTTATTGAATACCGAGATATTAAAGACCGTAGAAGGTTTGCAAAAAGTCACATAAATTCTTCAAAATTCAAGTGTTTAATAAAGAAGATAACATTTCCATAGACTTAAGCCGGTATTTCTAGAAACTACGCATTAATTGTAACATAAAAGAAAACTTTAGAAAAATTAAAATTATTTATTTCCTATTTATAAATGTAGCATCACTGAAATTAAAATTAAATTTAAATTTTTTGACTTATACACTCAGTCATTTTTTCATTCATTTGTTTTGTGTACAAATAACTTCTGCTAACATTAAAAACAGGCGTTAAATAATCTTGGCATTATTAAAAGCTTCAATTTACTACATATGTACAGTAGCGTGATTTGCTATTTTTTATGTTGACTAAAATTATCATTTTAAATACATATATACGTTTGAAGATCTAACATTGAACAGGAGTTAAATAATATAGAAATGTATATGATATATATATGCCAGCTTCAACCAAGAAGTAAGTTGACACTGTAGCAGTGTAGTTGGCAAGTTCGTGCTCAGGTTATTTTGGGTTAAATAACATTTTGGGTAGTGGAAATGATGAAAATTTAATAATAATGAAATAATAATTTTTTTTTAAAGAGAAATAACAGGATTAATATGTATGGTAGAAATTAGTGAGAATAACTATAACAAAAATGTTTCGCCAATAGAAAGATATATAAAAAAACAATAGTAATTTTCCATAAAGAAAACATATTTCTTTATCAAAAAGTTTTCACGTCAAAATATCAAAATTTAAGAAATTTAAGATTCTATTCTTGCGCCTACATATAAATGCTTAAGTAAAGGCGCGCAACACCACATACGGGTATTTATACAAAAGCGCAGCTCACATCTATTCAATACGCATGCTTTCGCACACAGAAGTTCCTAGTACCTAGTCTTACACATGCATAGTGCAGAAGCTTCAGTAAATATACTTTATTGTTCGTTTGAGATCTTTTATTCTTTCTTAGTCTTCTTCATAGCGTTTGTTTATAGTGCATATCACGAAGTACAAAAACATTATATGTATAAGATGTAACATTTCGCCAACAACATTTGCTCTACAAAATTATGTGAAGATAGCCCACGTCCCACCTATAAAATCAAAACAAACGTAACGACATGTCACGTTCGTAACGAATATCATTTAAACAAAAATAAATTTAAAAAAATAACACAAGAAATATCGAGCACGTGATGCTCCAAAAATTATCGTTGGGATTTATTATTATAAAAAGGCTTTTAAATAACTATAATCATTTTGTTTGTACGTGGTCTAGTTTTCGAAATGCTAATGAGGTATAACTATTTCCAGGCAAAAGGTATTATTATGACCCCATACTAGAATTGGGTATGTGCAAAGCGCCGGTAGCGTTAAACTTGTACTTCAATCACAATGCCTATATCAACTGTGCCGCTGCCGTGGTTTCTTTCGCTTGAAACTGATGTTTCGTATGCATTGCTATTCTATTTAATTGAAATTCTGTTCAATGTGCAGCTTTCAGCATATATATGTGATCATTTGAATATTCCAACGGAAATGCAGCATAGCCAGCAAGGTTATTTTTTCAATTTTATCGAGTTCGAAATTTTCAGATTAGGTTTTTTGCAGTAGTTCGATCGCAGAAAAGCAGATTTGATAATAGAGCAAAGGCATACATACCATTACAACTTTGTCATAGTACAGGTGCAGTGCGTGATACAAGCGAAGTTTTATTTCAAAAATATAGAAAACATGAATCAGAAATAAAAATAAACTATATAATCAAAATATATAGAAAATATATACAAATAAAAAATGTCAAAGAAACAAATTCATAGAAAACGCTTGGTATGGGGCACTGAAGGGTGCAAAGGAGGTGAAATAATTCTTTTGTACAGCTTCCCAAAATCACTCTAGTGAAGAAGCAAATGGTGTGAATATTTGGGGATTGCAAGTCGAATTATTTAAGCGTATGTGGAAAATTTTCAGGCTTCATTTCGACAACCGCCTAATCGGGAAGCTCAAGTTATATCGAAATGCTATTCCAATACTGAAGTTAGATATACAATATATTTGCACATTTATAATTTTATTATATTGTTACCAAATTCTTTTCCGAACACGGTTCGTATCGGTAGATCGCGGGTTTCTTTTTAAAAGAAATACATTTGCACGTTTTTATTTCAAAATTCTTTTATTTACAATCAATTTCTTTAGGAATAGGATTATTTAAAACCCATTTCGGCAATACTCTCGACTTCTCGACTCTAATTATCTTTTTGGACTGGCTCTTCCGTAAATATTCTATTTATATATAATTTTACCAGAATATTACTATTTCCTAGGTTCATGGCTTTATTTTTAATCCGTTAATCCGCTTTTCCACTGATCTTTTTTGTCTACCGGCAGCTGCATGATGAATGTGCACTTGGTTGTTCCCCATCTTTCCTGGGAAAATCAATTAATTGGAATAAATTGGATTTGGGATTTCCGTAACAATATTGTATATGTGTAGATTTTGTTACATTAATACAGAAAGAAAGAGTGAAAAATTTGTTGTCTATGATTTAATAGGTTCCTAGGAAAACATATCGATGATGTGAAACCTCTAACGTGGTACATGGCACGCAAATGCAGGATGCAAGGTGAATTCATTAAATAGTTTTACTACATTATTTATTAAACCTGAAGGCAAGCTTGGTAGAGAAGCGACTTGGTTACGATTCAAAGTGAAAAGATATTATTTGTATGCTAAAGCATTTCGCCAAACATAACATAGAGCACAGAAAATTAGTTAAAGTCACTCTCCCTTATAAGTCAAGAGCGGCAAACATGCATTCCGAGGAAGTAGGAGCTTTAGGTATAAATTTAAGTAGTAAGACAGGTGGACTGGATAGAATAGGGTGGAATATAGACGAGGAGACTGAGACCGCTATTACAATGCCAGTGGAAGGAACTTGCAGAGAAAAAAGTTCCAATAACTTAACATACCCAGAGTTTCAGTTGCTCAGTGAAAGCCAATCCATTTATGAAGGTCAACGAAACGGGGTACCATGGTCTCATAGGATCACTTATGCTCTTAGCAATGAGCACTCTCTAAGATATTTTGCACTCAGTGTATAAACTAACGCAGAGAAACAAGGACCCATATATGAACACTTATCAGCAGTGAAAAACATTCTAAGATATCTGAGCTCAA
The DNA here is from genome assembly GCF_014805625.2 of Glossina fuscipes. Lineage (NCBI taxonomy): Eukaryota > Metazoa > Arthropoda > Insecta > Diptera > Glossinidae > Glossina > Glossina fuscipes. Next base: position 1,151,775 of record NW_024003726.1, read on the forward strand.
CCCGAAATATACCAGTGATGTACAACAGGTCAGCAGACAAGTTGTAGATTACGTAGTTGCTGGCTAGGGCGATGACGCTGTATTGTGAAATAGTTTGCTGATAGTTTTACAGAGAAACTACTAAGAGCAAATAATAACAAACTTTTGAGTTTATAAGCGACTGCTTCCTTACTAAAATGTAATATTTACCGGTATGCTTACATATATCTTATAAATGCTTGTAATGTTACATATACTTATATGTATACTCATATACCTATTTGAACTTTTTTGTATACCCATTCATTCTTTGCTATATAAACTAATATATATATATATATTAAAAAATGCTCTATTATAACGTGTATTGCTGATTTCACATGCCAGGATTATTAATAAAAGAGATCTATCTCAAAATTTGTTCATTTGTTCATAAACCCGGCTTGTATGCAGGTATACATACACGCAAAGAACGGTTTGTGTATTAAGAACCGCTTTGTGCTGCCGAATTCATGGAAATTTCCCTAAATTTCGTTGAGAACAGCAAAATGCGGAAGGTAATGGAGTACTTATTTGAAGATAATAACAGACAACAATCCGTAGAATATGGGATAGGCCAATGTATTCGCCCTTAGTGTCAGCTGACTTCGACAAGGATCTCGATAGAACTCCGTATTATATTCGACAATCATCTTAAAACGTGTCCGCCAATAGAGCGTGAAGGTTAAGTCCGGTTATGTAGGTGTAGATTGAGCTAAATATATGAGCTAATATTGGTGGAATTAGTTTCTTTGAATCAAGTAGTTACAACAAAGTAAGGTCTACAAATGAATGCGAAGCGGCCAGTAACATAAATTACTGTCATTATTATTATTATTATTATTATTATTATTGCGTAGTAATGAGACGTAACTTTTAAGATGGAAAATCAAAAGAAGCATATAAGACATATTTTACTTTTTTTACTCCATAAGGTGAAAGATCTGCAGAAACACATAGAGAAATATGTGCTCTGCATGGCATTAATGCTGCAGCAGACTGCTCTCGCCAAAATTCTGCAAATTTTCCTGTGAAAGTTTTACCGCGTTCTGTTAGGCCAAATACCATTCATTACGATCAACTAAAGGTTACGATTGAAGCAGGTGGATACATGACGGTTCGCGAGTTTGGAAAAAAATTTAATTCAACCAAAACAACTACTAAGTAATCGTATAAAGAGAGTGAGTTTTTAAGATATTTGCATTCCACATGATTTAAAAGGAATTCATCTGACACAACTCAATAATATCTGCGATAAGCTGATAAACGAAACCAAAGCGGTCCATTTCTGACGAGATTTACTGGTGATGGGGAACGGATCCTATACAAAAACGAGCAACGCGTCAGATCAAGGTCAAAACACGGTGAGCAGTCTTAAGCAACATCAACACCGGATATTCACGAAAGGAAGACTTTGCTGTCATAGTGGTGTAACAAAACAATTAATTATGAAGTATACTGCGAACAACTAATCAAATTAAATAAAGATTCGCAGCAGAAACGTATAGGAGTGGTCAACCAAAAAAATATTGTTTTTCATCATGACAATGCAAGATATCATCTTCTTTCCCCACATCCACCATAAAGTCCTGACATTGCACCATCAGATTACCATATTTCTCGTTTTCCGCAAAATTCTTTATTGGGTAAAAGTTTCAATTCAGACAGAGTAAATTTATATATAGAAAATTTTTTTGCTGCAAAAGGTCAGAAATTTTAAGAGCAGGGATAATGAAAATTCCTGACAAGTGGCACTTACTGTTGAACAAAATGGCAATGTATTACTTGATAAACGTTATTCCAAAAGCAAAAGTTATTTTATTTCGCAGTAAACACTCGCTAGAAATTTTCCGGGTACCTAATATTATTACATATTAATAGAAAGGTTGTTTATAACTATACATAATGAAGATCATAAGAGTACAAATTGTTTAAATTTTGCGGTTGATTTGTTTATCCAGAGCCATCTATGAATCGTTTTACAATCCTACAAGTGTGTGGTATTATGGCCCATTATACTTGTTTGTACATTTATGGATTTACTTCCATGTCTTCTGATCCCTTTAAAGTTCTTGATATAATACCTGCAGACTATATTACTCTTGGTGTTATTTTTGCTCTTTCAACATTCCGTTATTTCAGTCAAATTGGTTTTATTCCAGTACATTGTAGAGATTCCGTTTTCTATTACATTTTGCGAGCTATATGTGTCTGTTTCCAGGTTGTATGTTTCGAGAAGAACCAAATACTTTATATTTCATATAAGATCATGTAAATTTAGCACTCATATCTACATTGATCATTTGCCATCATAGGCAATTGGAAATTCTTCTGTTTCCGGGAACAAGTTACCATTAATTAACCACTGGTTGGAAGCTTTATTGTCAATTTAGTTTTCATTTCCACGTAATGCCTTAGCGATCCATTCATGAAATTTTTCTTTACTATTATGTTTTTTTACTCAGCATTAATTGTGAGTTTGATTCGACTTGGCGTACGACTTTGTGTATACTTGAATGGTTAGCTTCTCCGTAAACGTATTCCCTGAGTGAAGTTAGCTGTGGGCATATAAAATATCTAATATCTAATATTCCTCTTCCACCCATTTTTGGTATAGTAATTTTTCAATTAGTTACAGCAAGGGAACAGTCTAATATTAAGATAGCGCAAATATTGATTCTTGGCTGGTTGATTGTGTCATGTTGTTGACACTTAATGAAGTCTTAATCGCCTTTTTGAGCGTTTCACTATATTCCTTTCTTATTTCATGGTTTATTCGCTTTGCTTGTTCTGTGTCAATATGGTTAATTATCAAGGATTGCATCCAATACCTCTCTTTTAGGGTAAAACATTTGTTTAATCCAAATTCTATTAATATATCATTACAGAACGTTTCTGTAATAGAAACAAAATGTTTAAGGTATATTTCTGTAGAAGCATCAATTTTTAAGCCATTTACATATAGAAGAATTTGATATGATGTTCACAGTTATTTCGAGTCAACTTGAACCCATAGTTTATGGAATTTACTAAACGTGAGGGCGGGTTAATACTCAGTAGAAAGAAAATGAAACATATCGAAGAGTGAAAACGTGTCTGCATATAGAGTGTATGAAAAAAATTAAAATGTTTTACAAAAAACCTGGAACTATTTCAGAAAATGTTTAAAAATTTGTCTAGTTAAATATGTGGGTTGAGTTAAATTTCTCCATATAAGTTTCAAGAGGATTAATAGTTTTGGATCAATAAAATAAATTTTCAAGGGCATTTGATAATTATAGGGATACATTAGTCATGGACCGCGATATGTTGTGATTTTGCCCAGGTGTTCTTGTGTGTATATTTTATGGAATTAACCGACGCTAGATACAAAAGAGAAATTAAAGTTAAAACGAGAGAAACGACTTTGGTTCTCACAACATATATTTTGCATACAATTTTTTTGTACGCGTAGTTACAGAATGCGGAATCTACTATTAATTTTCCTTTTGATCTTTTAGAACCTCTTTAACATATCTTTTGTTCTGGTTCTAATATTTTGATTTCTTTGCAATGCAGTTATATTTTTTGTGCTATGCATCCACTTATAATTTTATAAAATGTTAATAAACATGTTGTTGGTCTATATTTGGTAGAATCTCTGGCCGCAATCAGGCCTTTAGGAAAGAGGTCTTCCAATATAATATTTATTATTTCTACTCTTCTCACGTGTGTGCTTCAAACTTTCCCACGATGCGGCAATTCCCTTGTACAACATTTGATACAATCACCACGAATAAATTAAAAGGAACGTCTGTCTTTAAGTGAAGTATCTTTTCCAAGAGTTTCACTTACAGAAAATCTACATTTAGTAACTTTATTGGAATGTAATAACACCAGACAGCAGATGAAACTCGTAAACCAGGAACAAATTAAAAAATCCGGAAAAATGTTTTGTTATGTATTCAGCAGCTAAGAGCAAAACTCAACAAGCGCTAGTAAATAGCACAAAATTTAGTTAATGAATTTAATATCGTGCAATGATTAAATTAACTATATTTTGTTCACTTACTATTCAAAATAAATTAAATTTAAAAATTATCCAAAGAGAACAATTAATTATCAGCACATAGTTATATGTTTATTAAATAATAAAGGCGAGAAGATAGTAAAAGATATGTTTTCTTCTTCCTTCTATTTACATTTCTTATAATTCTGTACCTAACCTAGTTGCCAATGCTGATAGTTTTTGTTTTATATCATCTAAGAAATACGTTATGCGCTATATTGATGGCCTCAATTCTTGTATGAGATTTAGATTTTTGCATTAACATTGTTATGAAATTCGCTTCCTAAGATGCAGTCCGTATCACTGGACCGTGGATATTTTGTTCAAGAGAAATACACTTCAAAGTTCTCTTATTTACAATTATTTTCCTTCGGCATTCCCGTGCAAAATGGCCAGGTTTTTGGCAGACATAACACTTGCGTGTTTTTGAGGCCGGCACTTGCTTATTTTCGCGCAGGGCTTGTCGAAGCGCTGCGCACACCACATTCGAGATATTGTTTTCGCTGGTAACTTCCGTGCATCTCGCCTTCATGCTTGACGTCCACAGCACACTAGCTGCTTCTTGTGTAAGCGCGAAGCCAACCGTTTCCGTAAACGTCGTTTTAGGTGACGTCCATACAGCCTTTTTAAGCTCCGCGTCGCGCAGTCCTTTCATAAAGGCGTCGATTTTTAATCTTTCCAGCGCGCCGTTGGACACACTGATGTACGCGAGATTGGCCAGGCGCGCTAATTTCGGTAGCGTAATGTTGGATCCTTTCGTTCAGCTTCTGGCAGCGCGAAGACAACTCTAGGTGGCTTACCTCCTTCACATGTTTGTTACCATATTTCCTTTCCAAATCATCTATAATTGCAGCAAATTCCGTTCTTTTTCCTTCCGGGATTATGTGGATAATTTCCACTGCTGCTCCTCTCAAGGAAGTTATTAATGCGACTGCTTTATCGTCGTCATTGCACATATTTTTTGTTGCAACAACACCAAATTACGGCTTGAATGCGTTAAAGTTAGTGGTGTCATCAAATAGTGGTGTTTTTACATTGATAGAGCTGGTGGTTAGTTTGTAGCTTAGCCACTTTTTTTTTAAGGCGTTTATTTCACTTTTCAAGGCGTCTGCATCTTCTCCCTGTGCATTTATTCTGGCACACAATTTTCTCGTAAATTTTTGATTCTAACGTTTGTTGTTGCACTTGTTGTTGCATTTGTTGCGTTTGTTGTTACATTTGTTGTTGCATTTGCTGCATAAAGTGCATAAAGTTTGATATGCTTGGGCTATCTTCGCCTTTTTCTTCGCTGTGTTTTTCCCCTGCTGTAGCTGAATTTTCTGTCCTTCCCAAGTTGTCGGCTTGCTCCCTTCCCTCGATATTATATTCGAATTCAATTATGGACGGGTTCTGTCCGCCTTTTTCTGGCTGTTCCACCAGTCTTTGTTTTAATTCAGCTTTGCTACCGATTGTACGAAGGTTTCCCAGCTCCTGTTTGGGCTGATCCGCTTTGACTTCTTCTAATTTCACCATATCTCTTGGTTTCCACGATCTCACTTCTGTTATAAAATTCGCTTTTCTTAGATACAGTTCGTATCACTGGATCGCGGATATTTGGATCAAAGAAATACGCTTAGAAATTCTTTTATTTACATTCTTAAATGTAGGATTATTCACAATTTATTTTTGGCAATACTTTCAATTGCTCAACTTAAATATTCTTTTTCTACTCATTCTGCGTTTCACAAATATTCTATTTATATACATTTTTACCATCATATTACTAGTACCTAATTTTATAGCTTTTAACTCGTTGACCTGCTTTCCCGGAACTCGGCCGGCAGCTGTATGACGCGCTGCGAATGTGCATTTGATTTTTCTCTCTCTAGGGGTTTTATTACTTAACTGGGATGAACAGAATTTAGCATTTCCGTAACAATATTTTAACTTTTTTAAAATTAGTTTGTTATAGTGCTTGTTTCAATTCTTATTATGTAGTCAGCCATTTGGCCGTCTTGACGTAGGGTTTTAATTTTTGTGGTTCATTCGTTTTTTTTTTCATGATCTTAACTCTGTTCGTATTAAATCATTTTCTGTATAAAACTGGTAGATTTCATTCTTACCGTTTTGATGCCAGTCGCTCCAGTGCTGTAGGTTAGGCAAGAAAGCTCTTCTATATTTTGAATTTCACTTATTTTATCTGGTGGTATGCTTTCAATCAAAACTTTGATGATGTCTTGGAGTTTACGGCGTGATATCTGCCGGTTTAATGGTGTGTTTAGGTGTTTTCAGCCTAAGTGTTGAATTCAACCTGCTGTAGGTTGATATTGTCAACCTTAACGTTTCACTTACCTTTTGATATAATTCAATTTTTTTTGTGGGCGCTGTATAATTTGTAAAATGTCTAAATTTAGTCCTAGTTATGTCAACGAGTGCATTTACGTTCTTATGATCGGTTGTTTCTTCTATTTTTGTATTTTTATTATGTATTTTACCATTTTGAACGAGTTGTTACTCAACAAATAGCTTTCGCTATCAAATCCTAAATTTTCCATTTAAGCAGGACTTCCTAAGAGGGCGATCAACCGATGCGAACCTCTTAGAGTTTACTTGCCATGTTCGCAAGTCTTTCTATAGTGGCTCTCCTATAGATGTCATGCAAACTGATTTTATTAAAGCGTTTGCCTTAGTTAGCCATAAATTATTGGTCTTTAAACTCCAGAACGCTGGCTTTTCTTTGTTCTTATTGAAATAGATAAGCTCGTATCTCCATAACATATCGTTTAAAGGTGTGTTTAACTCTATAACCTCTGATCAATTATCCTTAATCCCTCAAGGTAGTCATTTAGGACCCTTTCTGTTTATGTTGTACATCAATTATCACCCTTCGGTGAATAAATCCAGCCTTATCTTAATGTATGCTGACGATATTACACTATTTTCCCCTCTTTCCTTGGAATCGTACTCGTATCTTTTTCAATCTGACTTGGTTACGTGCTGCTCTCTAAATTGAATGAAACTAAATTTTAAAAAATGTGAGAAACTTTCATTCTTAAGGTGGGCTCTATTCACTTCTGATTATCTCATTTATTTATTTATTGGAAAACGTAGATTCGTTTCAACTTGATTTTTGGCTGGTTGCGAGTAGGCATTTGGGTTGAGACCCTCTTGTCTCTTTACCTCGTTACGAAACTTGAAAAACGTAGATGTGTCCTCGGTGCTTCCTTCTCATTTAAGTTAATAATTTGATTCGCCGACGTTATTTAGCGAGCTAAACTTGAATGGCTCAAACCATTTCTCTAGGAACTTTACTTTCTTACAGCTTAGTCAATGTAGATATAATAACGAGCTTTTCAATCTTTGTGGAGTCTTTTACAAAAATCTACATCATATCTATAGTTTAATCCCAATATCGGATTCATGACAAACTATCAAAGCAACTCTACTATGTCGTATTTAGATTAGCTTCTAATCTCCATGTCTTTATAGGATTCGAAAATTCAACTTTGACTCTTATCGGTTGCCAGGCTTTTGCAGATTTGCAATGGCTTGGGGGTTCACGGGATTACGGGTCTGATTCTGTGCTAGTGTTTTTTCCTGTATCTATTTATACATGAATTTTGTTATTTTCGTTTTCGGATTTTTACTTTATTTTTGTTTAATTATTTTTTGATCGTCATTAATAACACTTACCACACGATGCCTTTCTAAGAGCCAATTAAATTCGGCTGTTAATTTATTAGCTGAATTTCAGGAGTAAATAAAAAATAAAAATAATCTAGGCAAGAAAACTCTTTTCGCGTATTTCTTGCTTAAATCATCCAATTTGTGTTGTAGGAATGTAATTTCTTCTAAAGGTTGCTCGATATTGAGCCTACAGTCTTGGTTCCGATAATGAGGATTTGTTGGGCAGTCTTCTAGAAAATTTTTATTTAGTTTTTTGCCCACACGCTATTTGTACCATTTCGGGAGCTATTGCGAAACTCTGTATTTTCATTCATTGTTATTATTCATTTTATTTATTCGATTGACAGTCTTGTTGTTATGGACTCAAAGCCACATTATAAAGATGTGTGCTTTCGTTCCTCCGTCTCCTATCTTTCTAAGTCAATCCACTGATTTTCACTTGAACTTTGTTCGAGGATAACATTAGGTGGGATAGTCATCTTCTGGTGAACGGCTGCTAGGGGCAAATGCTCTGTCATATTTACAGTTTCGGCCTTATCAGGTAAGGGGGCAATCATTAGATTTCTTTGTTCAACTATTTTTCTATATATTCTTGATAAATTTATGCATAGAATTTTGATGTTTGGAGAGGTTGTTGGGAATGGTTTTATTTAAGAAACTCTTTTTTTTTCAAATTTCATGTGGGAAATTGTATTTGTCAAAGCAACAGTAAACGTATTCTTGTACTGATTATATATCGCGTTAACTATCGAGACGCTTTAAATTCTCTTACGTTACCCGGAAATAGGTAAGTAAATTATTTTATATATTTATTACCAACGTAAACTAAAATATACACACCGTTACGTCTAGATTTCTGCAAAAGTTTCGCAAGTCAAAAGATGCTTTTGAATAGGAAACATTGATCCGAGCGATGGCGTAAAAAGAATTTATATGCTTCCGGTGACCCATTTAGATATTACTTTGGAGCTGTTGGATCTGAAGGCTACCAATGGCTGGCGTATAGCGATTTTTACTCAAACGTTGCTCAGAGCATCTTTTCGGTATCAGAAATACTATAAAGAATGGAAGAAAAATTTGCACGAAATGATGATAAGTTAATCTATATCTATATATTTCTGCGCATGTATATATTAATATTTTGTTCATAAAGTTTACGATCACATGCAAATTGTGGCAGTAATCTTTTGATTTTCTGGATCAAGGCAAATTATTTTAACGACGATGTCGAAGTTTCACTAGTGTCCTGGCAATTAAGGCGAATTAGTGATGTAATAAAAATAGATAGGTATTTCCTCTGCTTCCAAACTGAATTGTACTGGAAAAAAAATATAAGAAATAAGTCCACTGTAAACGTGTTGTGATGTTTAAAAGTTTGGCCTCTATTTATATAATACAAAATTAGGATTGATTTACCATTCAATTTAAAATATTACACATTCTTTATAGGTAAATTTATTTGTTAGTGTATAAATATATATGTTATTTTTAGTTTATTCATATTTCCTATTGCACAGTTTGGTTATGTTCTTCCGATAGGTCTGTTGTTTGTCTTTGCATGTTTATGTGTATACGTATGGGTACCGTTTGCCTGTTGTGCTATTATTATTCTTTATTTGTTTACATATTGGAATAGATTGTGGATATCGATCTCACGCCTTGATACATAAAACATGTATAGTTTATAAGATGATCATTTTAGTATATAAGCATCATTTTTTGATTTAATAAAATAGACGATATTATCTCGTGGAATCGAAGTTCTTTAATTCTTTGCGCGGAGTTCTGCTTAAAGTTCATTGGCCTGCGTTGCTCGCCAACTAGAGGAGTAAACACATATTATATAATATAAAAATAAAAAGATATAAATTAGAATTCAAAGTTTAAGTTGACACTTCAAAGTTTACCAAAAAATGTTGATTGCTAGGGAATATCCGAACATCTTTCTTGTGGTGAGGACGTTATCAACTTTTAATCAAAATTGCCTGCATATTATTACTTACGATTCATTGGAATTTTATGTATCTCCATGCTACGTAATATACGCAATCGGAAAGCAATGCAACTGTCCGGAAAAATGCAGTTATCGACTTTAAATTTGGCACAAACATTAAAAGCTTTTGCAAGCAAATTAATATTGGAAATAGGCCGGTTCTGGTTTTGGTCTTTTCTCACAGATTACAGCATATATTTCAAATTTGGAATAGAATCATGTCCGTCTTTTCGTGTATCTATCTTCCTAACTATGTAGTATCTGCAAAAATAAAATTACCCAAACCGGCCATGAAAAAAACAGCTGCGCTTACTCAATATTATCGAATAGAAAATTTAGCTTTTGTCCTCTTGTTAATTTTTTTTAGAATCACGATGATGGGTATGAAAGATTAGGTCACGGCCGATTATAATTTTTTTCTTGGTTTTTATTTACGCTTGTATGATTTTGTTATTTATTGTAGTGTTGTAAACAAACAAACGTCAAATTTGCCTATCATTTTCTCATTATTTCTTTGAAATAAATTTCGAATGACAATGACCATACGTAACTCTCCACGAAATAGCTTTGAAGGTATGTCTTTCAATTGAGAGTGGATTAATGCAAAGATTACTGTTTTTATTTTGTACCCTTATTATATTTCATCGCCAAATCGTTGTGGCATTTAGTTTATAGCGATATGTACCAGAAGATTTTGTATGTTTCACCTTGTTCATGTACGTATATATTCAACTCCGTCTAACTTTAAAAAAAGTTTTCCCGAATGAGCAGAATCACACAATCTTTTCACATTTGTTCACAATCTTTTATTATTATTATTGTTCCTTTTGTCGTTGTGATTTTTGTTAGGAATATAATCTATTATTTTTATTGCTGCTTTTTCTTTTGCTCTACTTTTATTACTTCGTATAAGTCACACTCAGCATTAATTGGAAACTGCTAATTAGACTTCGTTTTGAGTTAGGTTTTATAAACCAGTTGCAATTTTCAGATTTCGAGATTGCTGACATTTTATACAGTTTCTCCGCATGGAAAGCCTTTGATGCTCATTTATACATTGGAACGCATAACGAGCTTCTTCGAACATTTCCAAAATCAAAGATCGATGATTGTGACGACTTCCGTACCGCTTCCGTGAGAAAGAATAACAATAATCTTCTAATTCTTTCTTTGCAATTATATCATCACAATATTGTTGTTGGTAAATTTCCTCAAAAAAATAGTGAACATCTTCAGTGATTAAAACTTGCTGTTGTCGTTTTCGGTCTGCATAATGCTGCCAAAACTCAAATAACGCCATAAGGATGGCAAAAACGATACCAAAAAAGAGCGCAACAAAAACGCCTCCTGTATGGAAGAGAAAACAAAAAAATTAGGTAGTTAGCAAGGTTTGTATATTTTTCTTTTGTGAATGCACAATAATACCTTTCGTTTTGCTATCATGACATGTGTTGAAATGTAAATAAAAATTTGGCTTGTGCTTGGTGATGACTAACGGATTCTTAATGAAATATGTATGAGCTATAAAGCTTTTTGCTCGTTGTCTCCCATTTCTAAAATGAACTACTTCAGCAGTTATAGATATACAGTTAAATAGTTTTGTGGATAATATTTTTCTGGTAACTTTTGATCTTTTTAATAAATTTTTGCGTTCGACGAATATAGTTATCCAATAGTAATGTTCATTCATAATAATTAGTTTGAGTAGTGTCTCCTTTCTCCAGTTTCAGTTTTTCACGCCCTTCGAGATGCGAGAAGGTAAAAAGACAATGTGGTGCATAAAGCGTTCATCTAACAATAAGGCCTTTCTGATGCGCGTTGAATTGAATGAACAATCTTTTCTCTATTAACCAAAGTGCACGGTCTTTTAACAAATATTTTATATTTTTAGGCAATTTTGACGACTGTGGCTGCTTAATAGATGAGCAGCCGTGCGCAGCATAATCTGGAGCTTGCTGTCGTAATGAAGCTTTAAAAGGAGATATAAGTGACACCCCTAGGGAACGCAGAACGATACGGAAATACTCCGAGAAACTGAGATAAGCAATACTTTCTGACCTCGACTAGTTCTATAAGGTTTAAACTATAAGACTGATTTTATCAACAGTTTTGAAAACGTCACTTTGTTTGCGTTGAGAAAAACCATCATGTATACTATATATCAACTCCAAAAAATTAGTGAAAGTTGACCGTCTACCGTATAAGCCACGCTGAAAGCAAAGTAAAGCGCGTTAGGTGACCGGAAAGAGTGTATTATTTACTAACGATTTAAACGAGTAAGCCACAAGGCTTAGCTTTGCATTTTTCCTATAGTTTTCAAAATCCTGTCTTCGATCGGTTTTATATAATGGCATAATAAAACTAGTCTTTCAAGCCATAGGAAAATAACCTTTCTGTAAGTTATTAGTGAAAACATGTGGTAATGGAGTTTAAATGAGCTCAGTACAAGGCCGAAGGATCAAAGAAGATATACCGTCTGGTCCAGGAATAAAGGAGAATTCTAAAACTAAGAGAAAAGAGAGGACTTCCTCCTGCGGAAACACAATAAGAGGAAATATGTCACACGAATCAATCAGATAGGATTCGGCAGATAATCAACATTGGAAAATTATCTTTCAAAGAAGTCAGTAAATCAGATCGTTTTTTTCAGAAGGATTAAAGGTTTCGGACTTACCGTAATGCAGAAGGGGCGAATAACCTTCTAAGGGACGAATAACCTTCGAGCTTCTAAGATTTCTTAGGATCATTTAGCAACTGGCTGTTCACATTTCGGATATAATTAGCATAATAATTATTCCATAAAGAGTTCAAGTTAAGACTGGTTTTAGAGCAGGACAATTAATCAAGCATTGCTCTATTGAGTTGGTACCTTTCAAACAACCTATTCCATTTATTTTTTCTCATTCGTAGGTGTCTGTCAAACTAAATCGGATAATCCTGCGAATTTATCAGGAACAATAGACACAGATAAAAACTCAGTATTGTCAATGTGCCAGTCTATCAAATTGTTCTGTATTTTATTGCATGTTATTCCATTATAATTGTTGTAGTTCTCGTAAGTTTGTATATTCTGGTTATTATACGATATCTGAAATTTTCATATAATGGCACGCCGAAAAAATGTTAGTGCCATACATATAAATGATAAAAATTTTAATAATCTTGTCGTACAATAAATATTAATATTGCGCATGCATATTATTGTATAAATAAATCAACAATAGTGGTGTCCTTCTCGCACTCCATATAAAATTCGCATTACAAATATGATTTCATACAGAATTAAAGCAATCCTGTGCTGTGAAATGATGCCATGGTTTTTGTTATAGGACTGAAAGCAACCATGTTATTCGAAAAAAAAAATATTTTTTGTTTTATCTTTACTTCAAGCAAAAAGTACAAATTACATTTACAAAGAAAGAAGGCTGTCATTCATATAAAATTCCATTTCTATCATTCATTCATTCAATTCTATTTACATCGGGAACAATGTTAGAGTCGTTAGACATTCATGTATTTATTATTTATGTATGTTGTAAATAGATTTACAAAATGTGGCGTTAAAGGCTGCCGGATAACTTAGATGATACGCTCGCATGTACTGAAAGCTCTACCGCACCTGAAATGTAAACCCGCGACCACTGAGTTGTTACACATAGAAATAGTCAATAAAATCAAAAAATTTTAAAGAAGTAGCGGTGAACCAAAATTAAATAGTTATTTTTATTAAATCCATAAATCTCGATTAAAAGCAAAAGTAGAATTATTCAAAGAAAAATAAAGTATTAAAATGTAATGCAAAAACACATATAAAAATCAATAAAGGATAAAGATATTAAAGAAGTTAATTATGTCATTACACGTAGTTTATAGAACTACCATAAAATAATATAATGCAGAGCAGGATGTAACTAATCTAGAGCAACATCACTCTCAGAATTCAAGGTGGCACAATGCCGCAAAAAATTTCTTTCCCATTAAGGATACTTAGATTAGTTTTTTTATGACCATTTAGAATTTGAAATTTGGAAATCGTTTTTCGTCTCAACGATTTAGAGTATTCAACTTAGACGCAGCTGGAGAAAAATGGTCATTTAGGTACAACCGATTATTTCTTCCATCTCCAAGAATGTCGCCAACTTTTAAGGTCCAAGTCCTAAAGTAGTTACACATGACTTTGTCCCGCACAGATATATTGTTAAATTTAACAAAAATACGCATTCTGTTGCTCACGTAGCAAATATTTTTGACACCACGATCAGATGTATCAACCCTAAGCGAAGTGCATAGAGACATTACAGTAGATTCCGAAACATTTAATACCGAAGACATACCACTTAAGAAAATGTCGGAGTAGGAACGATTTAATAATTAACTACAAGTGATTATATGCAAATTCAATTGTTTGATGCAGGTAGATTCTTCAATTTTGAAACTATTATAGCCATGGCGTTCTTCTCTCTCGGACTATCCACTTGATCAACTTGTAACGGCCGCGAACAAACCTTGGGTAGGGTGTCTGTCGGTCTGTGTCAACCCCAAGCGGCGCAATAACGGCATGCCGTTAGACAAAATCATGCGATTTTGTGGTACCGCAAGTAAATCGCATGATCTTGCGGTATATGTGTTTATTTTTTTTTTTCTTTTCTGATCTCCTTACTTACAAGTACAGGCAAAATCGTATGATTTTGCGGTACCTTTGCTTGCTTTTGCAAGTACAGGCGGAATCGTATGATTTTGCGGTACTCCTTTTTTTTTCCTTTTGCTCTTGCAAGCATAGGCAAAATCGTATGATTTTGCAGGATCTATGCTTGCTCTTGTGAGAGTAGCGGCAAGCCGTTATAGAGAGAGCAACAGGAAGAAGAAGAGGGAAATGAAGTAAAAAGGAGAAGTCTGTCTGCGTTTTAAAATTTAAGTGAGGGGATATAGAGTTAGTTGAGTTTGAGCCGAGGATTGAATTGGTTGTGATCGCACAACGTAAGTCCGCGAAGAAGTTTTGTTCAATTTTGATAGACATTTTCTCTAAGGAGGAATAATTTAATAATGTGATGGAGTTGAGTTTTTTTGGATTATTTTGCTTTTTTTCTGAAAGAAAAAGGTGATATCAAAGAGTATGTGTTGTTGGTTTTCTCTACTTTGCCTTCATTAAGCAAATAATGCAATTGTAATTAAATAGACGAAAAAAAAAAAACGTTGGAGAAGTACAATTTGATGTGACGGAGATTCGCGTTGTTTTTTTTTCGATTCCAATATAAAGAAAAGGAAACTTTCCATTGTGTGCTATTGCACCTACGTACATATGAAGATTTATTCAAGAAAAGAACTTTACTAACAAAAGTCAAATTCTAGACATAAGTTTGTGTTACATACCTCAAACCCATGCACATGAATAATTATCAAAAAAGATTCAAACATTGTATTTTATACGCAAGTCTAGAAGAAATCGAAAGCAACAAAAATGTAAACAACTGAAAGCAATTAAAACAATAAAAAAAAAAGGAGCAAAAATTAACAAAACGTAACCAATGTCGGCACTGCAAAAAAAAAAAAAAAAAAAAAAACGAAATTATAAAGTAGAGCAATTTCATAAGTTTATTTTTTTTGCTTTTATATATATAAACCATTCAAAAAAAAAAAAAAATAAAAGCAATGGAGAACATTTTAATATTCATAATGATCGAAAGAAATCATATTAATAAGTGTAGGAAGTTCATATTGCAAAAGGAATAGTTGAATAAACGAAAAGATGTTAAGCAAAAGGCTAATAAGAAATTGAATTGTGTATATGTACAACATACCGAACAAAAACGTATTAAGAAACTAAACTGTACAGTATACCTACATGTATATATATTCCTGTGTATATCTGTTAATAAAATTTCAAAACGGTTTCTGGTGATTGATTGACCGAACATTTTTGCAAGTTCATTTTTCTAAACTCGATAGGGGTTTACCGGAGTCGAATTGCACGCCTAGGAAGCGCAACAACACGCAGTTTGAAAAAGACTGACGGGTTTGATTGTATTCTGTACCTGTGAAGCAAAAAGGTTTACGTGGTTACCGGTACAACTGAGTGGATGGAAAGGCAGTGACGTCCACGGAAAGATAAGGAAATATGTTTTGATGGCCTTTTTTTCTCGCTCGTAACCAAACCAACCGCTTTAAATGTTTTCTCTATTCGGCACTGTGGTAACAATTTAACGAGTGTTTTTTTCTTTTTGTCTGCTTCATAATACGTCCCAGAATTAAGGAGTAACGGAAATAGTGCAAAAGAAATAAATAAAATTAAAAGAAGGTGAACAGCAACAGCAACAACGACGTGTTAATTATCAACAGCATTTACGGCAACAGCCAACAATTACCGATAGGGTGTCACATCAACCATTCTCAGCCTTTGGTTATCCTGCGAAGCATTCGCCTGCAGTTGTTAAAGATTCACCAGTAGAACGGCAGAAGCAACAACAACAGCAACAATTTATTGGTAGCATTGTGATAGCTGCAACCGACAGTGAAAGTGATAATATTCATCAAGTGAACGATCACCATCACCACCACCACCATACTTGTACTGTAAGTTATTTTTAAGCTATCTAATTTTGTTGTTCCCCATGAGTGGCTAAGCGTGCGCTGCCACCGCTGTGGCTGAGGTGTAGGGGCGTGCATATGGTGGCCATGTAGGGCCGACGCTAGACGATGACCGACGGACTCACTGGTGACAGACGCACAGCAGGAAACCGACCGGACCTTTTCGTTCTTTTAGTTTGTTTTTTTCTATTTTTTTTTTTTTTTTTTCTCTTTCTTTGTCTAAAGAAAAAATTTAAATCCTCAGCGGCGAGAAAAGAAAAAGAGTTTCATGACAAACTTTAAATAAACCGTTAAAGCAATTTCTTAAGTCACAAGCTTCATTTTGGAGTGACCACTCAATTCGAGAACCATTGATACCACCAATAATAATAAATTAAAAAGCATATTTATCTCTAAGTGAAGAGCGTTGTGCAAGAATTGCGCTTAATACTGTATTGGGTTTTGCCAAGAGCATACACAATGTACATTTAGTAACTTCAGCGCGTGGCGCATTTAAGCAAAATGGCGTAGAATTAACATCAGACAGCAGCTAAAACTCGGAAAACAGCACCAAATTAGAAAAGGCAAAAAGAAAATTCTGTTATGTATTTCGCAATTAAGCGCAATGCACCACAAATGCTTGTAAAATGCACAATATTTAGGTAACAATGATTAAATTGTCCATATTTTGTTTATTTACTACTTAAAATAAAATAAATTTTAAAAATTACCAAAAGAGAATAATTGCTTATAACCGTATAGTTTATTAAATAAGAAAGACGAGAAGATAGTGAAAGATTTGTTTTCTTTTTTTTTCCGTTTACATTTCTTATATTTCCCTAAACAAGTCGCTAATGTTGATAATTTTTATTTCATAGTATCTAAATAGTCGCTATGACCTACGTTACTGAACTCAATTTTTTATAATTAATTTTATAATTAAAATGATCACAATTACTAAATATATTAGGAACTCGACGCGACTACGAGTAGATTGGAGAATAGAATGAACGAGTAAGACGAAACGAATCAGCGCGGCATAAAACCATATATGAAAGCAATGAAAAAATATTGGTTGTCAAGAAAATCATCGTGATCATCGGATTAGGCGATATGTCTGGTGCTAGCAGTGATAGTAGCGGTGTACTTGATTGTTGAAGACGCCTAGCTGCAGCAGTCAATTTATTTATTTATTTTATTTTGATTCTGCTTATATTAGAAACTCAACTAAACAAATAACAGTTGAGTTTAATTGGCTCATAATGCGAAACTTATATTAATTAATAATAAAACTTAGTATAAGTATAATAAAGCAAATAAGAAGAAAAAAAAAAAAAAGAAAAAAAGCGTGTGCACAACCAGCATAGAGCCACACGTACAACCAGGACAGAACCAAATTGCAAATGAACCCCTAAACCATCGCAAACATGCATAAGCCTGGCAACCGATAATACTTAACAACAATTCATTTTCGAATCGTAACGACTTTTTAAGGATAAAAGCTAGTTTATGTAAGCCATAGGTAAATCGCTTTAATGGACTTTAAAGAGTCCGATAACGAGAATAAGTGATAGACGTCATTTAGGTTCTTGGAAACTACTCTGAGCGGATTAAACAGCTCATAATTATATTTACACTGACTAAGCTTAACCAAGATAAAGTGCCTGGAGAAGCGGTTAGGGACATTAAAGCTTATTTCACCAAGTAATGAAGGCGAGTCAATAGCACCATTTATTACT